>NC_061849.1:33213405-33228405 GCF_019202785.1 Penaeus chinensis | reverse complement strand
TTTAGAACGATAATCTGATGATACCGTGCATATAATGTTATGGGTCATGTCATGCCATGCACCATGATTTTTCTTTATACTTCTCCGTCCGTTCTGTCAGTTTTGCTGAGGTGCGGTTGTATCCGTTCGTTGGTCTGTATTATAGATAATTCCCATTAGCAATTTCATACTGACTGTGAACTGCATTGCTCTGTTTTTTTTGCGTCTTGAATCATTAGGGTGAAATGTATGAGATCAATGCACAATGGTTTTCGTAGTCGTAAATAATCTCAAAAATGTATAATGCCAATATTTTTTTTTTTCCTTTGTTTGCGTCTACTGCAGTGGTCTTTTATGCACGTTATCCCCGTAATTTAAAATGCGCGGGAATGCTTTGGGGGGATTTCCGTTGAGGCCAAAACACCTCTGTTGCTGTGGTTCCCGGTAGTTCTTTATAGATAGATAGAGACAGAAAGATGGATATATATATATATATATATATATATAGAGAGAGAGAGAGAGAGAGAGAGAGAGAGAGAGATCCTTACTGTATATGCACTATACATACATACATACATATATTTAATTATATAAATACACACACACACACACACACACACACACACACACACACACACACACACACACACACACACACACACACACACACACACACACACACACACACACACACACACACACACACACACACACACATATATATATATATATATATATATATATATATATACATACACATACATATATATATACATACATATATATACATATATATATATACATATGCGTGTGTATATATTTGTCTGTGTGTGGTTATGCTTATATGTATGTATTTCTCCTATATTTTCTTTACATCAGTGTTTGCTTTCTCTCCCTCTCTCTCCTCTCTCTCCATGTTTACCATAAGAAAGGTGACGCAAATATCTATAAAAAAAAAAATATATATATATATATTTAAGGAATATATAGAAAAATTATTTTATTTTTTAAGAGCAATACGTCAAGGGAAAAGAATAGTGGTTAAGAGGACAAAACAATCACGTATTTAAAAATTTCTTGCGGTTTTAGGGTTCTACAGTTCATAATATCTCTTTCACATTTGTTTATCGAAATAAGCCGACGACCTTCCTTTATTATTCTCAGTCTGCCTCCTAGGCGATCGAAGTTCCCGTGCCTATTATTTCAGGTGACATCTATCGATCCCGAGCGATGGTGATTGCCTTGATTGCGTGCGTGTGTATTGATAGATAGATAGATAAACAGATGTACTGTATGTGTGCATATTCATGCATATATAAACAAAAGCACGGGGCACACAAACGAATCTCCTGGAACCTAGAATAAATCATATTTAGTTCCAAGTGTCAGCGGTTGGATTGACGTAAAAAAGAATGGTGACTGCATCTTCTAAAATCATTTTAAAAAGCAGGTCACGGGTCACTCGACATAAATGGACATAGTTCGTGCCGTTCTTTCTTATGACTGATTGGAAAATTTTACGTATTTTTATTTTTATTTTTTTTTTTTTTTCCTGATATAGTTGTTTAAACATTGATTTCTTTACACGCTCGTGCGCTGAAAATTTAGCTTTTACTCATTCACACAGTTTTGTTCAAAGACACGTGATTAAAAGATATAATTTAAGTTCAAAATATAGTCAGCAACTTGCTTTACCATATTCGCCTGTGTGACATTTATAGACAGAGTTAAAATGCAGTGTTTATCGTTAAGGATCAAGGTTGGTAAGGAGGTGTGTTGCCTTCTGGGGCGCGCGGGCGAGGCTTTCAGTAGCGATTCCTCATCTTCTGTGTGCGTGTTATGTTATGGCGCGTTGTTAATAGAAGTCCTTTTACCCTACATTCCTCGGTCATAGGCCTATTCGCGTTATGTGTGTGTATATATATACATATATATATATATATATATGTATATATATACATATACACATATATATACGTATATATTTACATATATATGTATATATGTAGACATATATGTGCGCAAGCGTGCGAGCGCGTGCGTGTGTGTGTGTGTGTGTGTGTGTGTGTGTGTGTGTGTGTGTGTGCATATATATATATATATATATATATATATATATATATATATTTATATATATGTATACACTCACACACAAACAAATGTGTGTATATATATATATACATACATATATATATATATGTGTGTGTGTGTGTGTGTGTGTGTATGTATATGTATATATGTATACAATACTATATTTATATATATGTATACACTCACACACAAACACACACGCACACACACACACAATGATATATATATATATATATATATGTATGTATGTATGTATGTATGTTTACATATATATATATATATATATATATATATATATGTATATATGTATGTATGTTTACATATATATATATATATACATATATATATGTATGTATATATATATATATATATGTGTGTGTGTGTGTGTGTGTGTGTGTGTATGAATGCATGTATGTATGTATGTATGTATATGTGTGTGTGTATATATATATAAACATTATATATATTATGAATTATATATCATATACATATTATGTATATTATATATATATCATGTATGTATATATATATATATATATATATATATATATCAGTCTTTGCGTGGTACTCATCCATCTCATTCAATCCCATCCTATTTATAACAGAAGAGTCCTTCCCCGTTTATCCCTATCCCCCCCCCCCCCCCCCCCGGCCAGCAATATCCCATTAGAGCAGAGCCGAGGCGGGGCGAGGCGGGCGCTGTTGACAGAGCCAGCAGCGCCCCGGACGGTTATTACGCGGTCGCCTCATTTCCGCAGGTTTGGGTACGGAAGGGCACCCCTTTTGTGTTTGGTTCTTGGGTAATGGACTTTGGTCGGTGGTTATTGAATTTGATGCATTTTTTCTTCTTTTTCTGTCCGTTGTGGTTTAAATCTGTGGGTCTTTTATTTATTAATTTAGCTTTTTATTTATTATTATTATTTTTTTTAGGCTGGCGCCCCCTTGGTTTCCAGGTGGATTCATAATGCCCCCTCCCCCCTTATACACACATGCGGACACACTTTCTTTTTTATTCTATTTTGCTTCAAATTAAAGACAACATGATTTAACCCAAATAAAACCTAATTTGATAAAGCAATTCATTTAGCAGTTTCACCTGTATAAGCAATTTGGAAGGGTAAACCAACATCTCACCAGTAACTATAGTTCATTGTCGTCACAGTTATTGTTAATTGAATGCTTGGTGTAGGGATATCAGCTTCTCAACATCAGGCTGTAATAAAAACGTAAAAGACAAAAAAGTTATTTATCAACTGCTAATAATACTGCCCCCCCCCCCCCCTAGATCCACCGCCCCCTTTTGGAATCAACGATTCACTTTTATAGGAAGAGGCCTTGATAAGCTTACTTTGTCTGTGCATTTCGTTTTATTTTATTATTTCTAAGTTAGATTTGTTTTATTAGTCTACATAGATATATTATTCTGTTGTTTGATTTTATCATAGCTTTACCTTTGTTTTATCCGTTACTCTTTGCATATCTGATTATGTACACTGTGGCCGCCGGAGAACGCCTAAGATAGTGTCAATGGGTCTGGGGTGACTGATACCACTGCGTAGCACTCGCTCAAGGTTTATTAGGTAGCGGTCAAACCTGTTAAATAATACATCGATTGCACAAATGCAAAAATATACAAAGCCACTAAATAACAACGCACGTTAGATTATATAATAAGAACTTCCTACAGATATTGGATACATACGCATTGCGGGAACAGTCAGAAAATCAGAATAACGGTCTGATTCCAGAATGATATGGGCGTCTCGACGGCACGGAGGTTCCCCTCGAACTGCCCTCACACTATGAACATACACAGGCTACAACGTCAAGTAACATTCTACTTCATATGTTATACATTAGTTAGGTCGCGATCGTGTTATCTCACAGCTTTGATAATATGAAGAGCCGTCACCACTTCCTATGGCACGACCCCTCACACAAACTCGTTTCTTGGCAGGTCAGCTCTTATGGCTGATACGGACCATGTGTTGACCCGGTGGTACTCGCCGACGCCTTCCCAGCGGTCGTGACATATAAGATGAATTTATACCATACGGGCATCTCCGTATTGTTACAGAATACATGATATACCAAATATACGATATACCAGCTGCTGATATGAAGTATGTGATACAACAGCGGCTACATACACAAAATGATTGCATTTTTTTCAGATTATCTCTCCTCCCATCTTTTTTGCATTTATTCCACTATGCTGTTCATTCGTTGTTTGTCACTCGTTATCTTATAATAAATATAAAATCATAGGCAGAAAGGACATGACCTTTTCACATTTAAATATTCATTCTATTTTGAAGATTATTTGCATGATTCCAAGCGGCTGGTTTTCTTTCGTTTTACTGGTGCACGACATTTTGCTTGCGTGAGTTTACTTTATTTTATTGTTTCACTTACAGACGACTGAAATTCCTTTTTTCCTTTCAGTTTATTGCTTCGTAATCTCGACGTGCATCGTGGTTAATTAATTTAAAGGTTTTGCCGGGTATTTAACGCGGGCCGAGGAGGAAAAAATGAATATATATAATTTTGTTGGATTTATTTAGGTGTATGTCTACATTATATGATTTATTAAAGATTACCCCGAAATTTATAGTTTTAACAGCAAGGGTACCATATTCATGTTATTACAATCCAATCTTCATCATTATTTCATTATTATTCAATATTATTCAAACCAATATTCTTATTATTACAAAACCTGTACGAAGGCGAATTAAACAAGGAGGATAAGAAACTGAAGTGAATCACAGACACACACAAATCCACTCAAATCCACGCGAATCCACGCAGATCCACGTATCAACAGGACTTTGCAATACCCAGGGCTCTCCTCCTGCCTCCCTCAGGTGACGGGGAGGCTAAATATAGGGCCTTGGGTCACCCTTGCCCTTGGTGGGTCGATACGCCCGCAAGGCTGTGACTCACTGCGGGCGTAGGCGAGGGCGGTGGGCGGCCTTGGCGGGGGATGCTTACCTGGGCGGCTGCAGGGGGGGAGAGGGGGAGAGGGGGGCGGGAAGGTGAGCGGTCCTGCGGGAATCGTGGTACTTGGGTCGTCTTCCAAAGGTAAATAGGATTTTGGTTCTTGAGACGTCGTGGCATAGAATTGGATTTGCAACGGCAGCGATGATGTTAGGGTTGGCGTTGGGGGTCGAGACAGGTCATTATGGCAGGGAAAATCTGGAAGTGGAAGGGGGAGGGGGAGGGGGAAGCACGACCTCGCCTCCTCTTCCTCTCCCCCCTTCTCCTCCCCCCTCCTCCTCCTCCTCACCTGGTCCGCACCGTGAGGCCATCTTGCACGATTCTGATCATGCATTTTCTCACCTAACACCAGACCGTTAAATATCCTTCCTCGCCGTCTCTCTACGTTAACTAAACACGTGTATTTTGTTACGATTTCTAGCGTTTTTTTTATGTTATTATTACTGTTCTTTTTTCTACTATTTCAAATGATATGTCCTAACGAGGAGTATCACTTTAGAGACAACACACTCTCAAACCATTTACTTCTGCCGTCCATCCTATTAATGAAAAACTAAAAAACAAAAAAGGAAGCCACAATGCACGAAACCAATCAGACAAGAATGATCCACTAAGATGGAGAAAATTGCCTCACCACTGACGTCATGAGCCACGCGACGCCACGAGACAATGGAAATAAAAGGGAAAAGGTAGGAGGCTCTGAAGATAGGCCTATAGTGTTATAGAGTAGGTTTCTCTGCTACTGTGTTTTGTCATATATAAGATAACTGATAAATATTCTGAAAATACGCAGTACAAGATACAATGATATTTTGAAACCAAAGAAACATACTGAACACACGAATTACAAGATAAATCTACATACTGAAATACACACACTTTATGTATATAAATATCTTTTTCTAGAAATAAACACAAGGATGTGGAAGAAACTTGAGCATGATGAAAAATATGATTATCCTTACATTAACGTACATCCCGGAAGTAGGCGCAGATACAGACTTGAAGAAAGGTACCATAGGAGGATGAGAAAGACATAGAGAGAGTATTTATGTTTTTATTATTTCGTCATTTTCCCTTTCATAAAAATGGGTTCGTGTTTATGAGTTTACGCTCCAAGAATATTTACGTCGTGGCATCACGCACAAACAATATGGTTGCACATACTCACACACGACCATATACATGTACGTATATACATATGTTCACACACATACATGTAAATCTGGTTTATGTTTACGGAAAGTTGCAGCTTTGTAAACACTCAAACATGTAGTATTGTACTTGTACACACACACACACACACACACACACACACACACACACACACATACACAAAAAACACACACAAACACACACACAAAACATAAAACACACACAAAACACAAAACACAGACACAAAATACAAAACACACACACACACAAACAAACACACACACACTCACACACACACACAACACCCTCACACACGAACACAAAAACAAACCCGGAACGAACGAACGAACACTCACGCAGGAGCAAGAAGCTGGTCCTCTCATCAGTCAGCAGAGAGACGGGCCACGAGCAGGATGTCGTCAGCTGTGGCCTTCTTGCTTAAGGGTGACTGGGGTATGTTCGTGCCTTTCACCCTTCTCATTCTAGTGTGTTCCCGAAGTGATTGGGATGTTGCTGTATCTGTAACGTAAAGAAAGGGTGTTGTTTTTTTGCCTCTAAACCACGCGTGGAGGATAACCCCGTCTGGTTTTGTTATTGTTTATAAACTTCCATTCGTGTTTCTCTGTGTCACGTGACTCCCTTTCCGTGAGGGTAGATGCCTGCAGAGTGACTGGGAGAGAAAGAAAAAAAAAGATACTGTGTTGTTATCCAAGTGTTCACGCAACCCTATTGTAAGAGACGAAAGTTTGCTTCACTGTCTTGAAAATAATAATAGGAAATAAACAGAAATTATATAAAAAAAAAAATACGAAATTGAAATCAGAAAAAAACATGTTTTAAGTGAAGGATTTTTTTCGTATTCTATGAAGACAACACGCGGAGACTACTTAAGGGAAGTTGGATGTATTTTTGTAGTTTTTTTTTTATTGATAAGATGCAGGAATTGATTTTGTATAAGAAAAGAGAGAAAAGAAAATTTATACCTAAGGCATACATTAAAAACACGTTACGTAATGAGGAAACTAATTAATAAGCTTGTGGGTTACGCAACTTATGTGATAACAGATTTCCTAAATAAGGTATTTTGCGTCATAAAAAAAATCAACGAAAGATTTTATCCATTTTATACCTAAAATATGGAGTTTGTAGCATAGCAATACGTAATACTCGAAGGGGCAGTTTCGTTCGCGTGCGCATAAGGTATAAAACATCAGA
Source organism: Penaeus chinensis (assembly GCF_019202785.1). Taxonomy (NCBI): domain Eukaryota; kingdom Metazoa; phylum Arthropoda; class Malacostraca; order Decapoda; family Penaeidae; genus Penaeus; species Penaeus chinensis. The sequence continues at coordinate 33,220,965 of NC_061849.1, read as the reverse complement.
TTCTTTCCCACGGGGTACTACGAGCTCAGACATCAATTATAAACGATTAGCAAAGGCAATCAGCTTTAACGATTAACTACTATTAGCGACCGGGGGATAAGGTCGACTAACCCGATACGTAATTCTTACTTCAAAACGTCATACTGTCCGCGGATGAACTATCTCAATAACAGAACGAGAAGGGATGGGAAAGTCTGCCTCTCTCCAGTCTCAGTCACGAGGAGGTCCACGAGATGGGAGATTATTTCTCTCTCCGGTCTTAATCACGGGATGGAAGATTCTTGCTCTCTCCAATCCGAATCACGATAGAGATTCTTCCTCTCCAATCCGAATCACGAAAAAAAATCAGGATTAAGATTCTTCCTCTCTCTAGTCCGAATGCCGAAAAAACGAGATGGAGCTTCTTCCTCCTTCCAATCCGAATCGCAAGGTGGAGATTCTTCCTCTTTCTCAATCCCCAATCGCGAGGAAATCCCCAAGAAAACAAACAAAAAAGAATCGCCAAGTACTTCGGCTAAGGTCATAGCGACGTTGTTTGTTCCGGTAATAGCCAGATAGCGAGGGATGGGACGATATCGCGATCGCCTTGTACAGCCCCCACCCCCTCTGTGCCCTCACGCGAGAATACGATGAGATGAGGAGAGAGGAATTAGGGAAGGGGGAGGGAGAGAGGGCGTAAGTGGCAAGGTGTATGTGTGTGTGTGTGTTTGTGAGCGAGAGAGAGAGAGACAGACAAACAGACAGACAGAGAGAGAGAGAGAGAGAGAGAGAGAGAGAGAGAGAGAGAGAGAGAGAGAGAGAGAGAGAGAGAGAGAGAGAGAGAGAGAGAGAGAGAGAGAGAGAGGCAGGCAGGCAGGCAGATCGACAGAAAGCCAGAAACAGAGATAACCGGCATCGAGAGACAGAAAGATCGACATCACGCGACAGAGAAAGCTAGATCGAGACACAGAACGAGAGAAAGAGACACGAGAAAACGTGTGACCAGATGACCGCCGGTGCCTCTGTGGACATCGATCTCCCTCGAGGCACAGAGACGAAAGCAACATCACCTCCCGGTCTCCTGGTGCTGGAATCTCGCCTCTCATTGGTCACGCAAAGAAGGCCTTCTTGGTACCTCGTTTCCCTCGCTGGTGATGTGCAAATTAATGGTTCATTTCCCTTGGATTTTGGTCTTTCATTAATTGTGGTTCTGTTATTGGGGTGTTTTATTTTTGGGTTATTATTATTGTTATTATGGTTGCTATTATTATTATTACTGTTATTGTTGTTGTTGTTGTTGTTATTATTATTGTCACTATTGTCATTATCATGATTTTCACCATCATCATCATTATCACCATCATCATCATTCGTATTTAAGAGTTTCTTGTCGCCTTCGCACACGAATTCAGGAGGAAAAAAAACGGTGGGGTTATGCAACGGGCCAACATAACAAACATAAACATACCCCGCTTATTTCCGCCGCATATCCGTCATGTCGTCACGAGTTGAACTTTACTCTCCTGTCATGCAAAAGTGACTCAGGAAATAGGGAATCGCATGACGCCTTGACGGATCGAGTGTCATTTCAGATCGCCGCAGAAACCAGCTTGACAGGCATGTTACACCCTCCCTGTGTATTAGCTGATCGAAATACAAACCTGTCTTAACGTAAGGGTAGATATATATTTTGTTAATGAAGAACAAGTAAGATCAGGTTTCGTGTTTTGTTTTGTTTTTGTTTCTTTAGTCTTATATTAATCAAATTAATGAACGTTATGATGGCGATATTAAAAGAGTGGGAATACTTATGTATTTGATTATAATAATAATAATAAAACAGAATATAGCATATTTCTCAACTTTACGGACGCCGTTTTTTCCTTAGCTTTTTATCAGATATTTGTCCTATAATAATATCATTGGAGAGTTCAAGGTCGCGATGCAGGCTGCGGCTAGTGATCGGTAATTGATACACCGGCGTGAGGAAGATAGAGAGAAAGAGGGAGAGAAGAGGGGGGCAGAGACTGAGAGATAATGCAGGAGAGAGAGAGAGAGAGAGAGAGAGAGAGAGAGAGAGAGAGAGAGAGAGAGAGAGAGAGAGAGAGAGAGAGAGAGAGAGAGAGAGAGAGAGAGACTGCAGAGCCATCGAAACTGAGGAACGCAAAACAGATAGATGTGTTTATAACGCATATATATATATATATATATATATATATATATATATATATATATACATATATAAAAATATATTATATATGTGTGCATATATACATACATATATATTTATATGTGTATATATACATATATATATATACATATATATATATATATATATAAAAGTTTGATAGTTGTAACTACACAGTTATCGGAAAAAGGCTGTCGCCACACCCGCTGTAAAGGATCTTCACGGATGATGTAAACATAGTAAGGTGACCCAATAACGTGGTACGATGTGACTACTTTCTTTCAATAAACCAATAAAAAATATCGAAAGTTCGAACTAAAAATACAGTTTTCTTTCCTTTGTTTATCCGAGGGTTCTGCAACAATTTCAGGGTTGCCAGGGCCTATGCCCAAGTGACTTCACGAGTTCCCCGACGAGGTTTCTCCGGCTAACGGTATTGGCAACACTAGTACACCTCCGGGTTCATAGTGTCACCGCCTGCCTGTTTCTTGTTTATAGTTAAAGGTTAATAAACATTGTAACGGCCGTTCTCTTGCTTACTGCTACGTTTATATTTTTGTGATATGTTTTTTTATACATCGAATATGAACATTTGACGAAAAAAAGCCCTTAACGATCTTTTTGACGATTTACGAAAGAAAATGCCATAGATTATGACAAAAAATATAAACCACAGTGATTTCCTTGACGATTAACGATAGAAAATACCTTATATTATAAGTAAGAACTTGACAAAGCCCACAGCGATTTGGTCTTCTCTCCTGGCAAGTAGTCAAATTAGACCTTACAAATATGGTCATGCGAAATTACTGAACCGTCTTTCAAGGTGATATGAAGTTGGGGAAATTACTGAAGAGCGCTAAAGTTGTTAGAAGTACTGATGAAAAATGTGTAAAAAAATAATAACAATGACAAAGATAATAGCAACAATAATAATAACAATAATAATAATAATAAGAATAAGAATAACAACAACAACAAAAAAAAAAAATAACACAGGTCATGGATGGACCGAAACATAAATTGCATAATTGCATTTTTTCAATCACCTTGTAAATACAAGAAAATTAAACCGTAAAAACACATAAGTGAAAAAAAAAAATGTATCCGAACAGAATGGAGAGAGAGAGAAAATACAGATAGACAGATATATAGATGAATAGGTAAACAGATATATATATTAATAAATAAATAAATAAATAATAAACTCAAAACTCGATACTCAAAACACCCGACTCCGACTTCGGCTCCGATCCCAGGGTATAATAATTTAAAAATGGATTTCAGGCTACCTTTCAGCCCCACGTCCTTAAAAGGTTTGAGTCAAATGGTTACAGCTATGCTTTTGTGGCCTTTTTATCGCATATTCTTGAAAAAAAAAAAAAACATTCATGATGCTTTAAAAATACAAGTTGGACTATGACAAAATGAAAATGATGTGATTTCTCTTTCTCTCGGTTGGAAACAAAGTGTGCGATATGTTTTTAAAAAAATGGGATTTTTGCTATTTATGTTGAGGTCGGGGGAGTCGGGACATTTTGACCGACTCCAACTAAAGCAACACCAAATTCCTTCCGACTCTGACTCCACAACCCAGTATAAACGCAGTATAAACTCATAAGGCGATAAGTGTCCGACCTGTCTTACAGTGGGAGGGGCTTCCAGAAGGAGGTGGGCGGGGCAAGTGCTGCCTTTTGTGGTCATGCATAAAAAGTCCCTCTGTGTCACCTAGGACTCGCACCTCTCCTCGCGGCAGCACTTGGGCACACACAAGCACAGAGATTTCGGAGACTTCAATAAGCTAACGCGTGTATAGAGACACGTATCTGTATGTATGTATCTTTTCATTGATTTATATTTATTTATCTATCTGTCTTTCTTTATCTCTCTCTCTCTCATTATCTCTCTCTCTCTCTCTCTCTCTCTCTCTCTCTCTCTCTATATATATATATATATATATATATATATATATATATATATATATATGTGTGTATATATGTATGTATGTATATATATACATATATATGAATATATTTACATATATAATATTTACATATATTTATGAATATATATATACATACATATACATATATATTTGTATATATATATGAATATATATATATACATTATATATATATATGTGTGTGTGTGTGCGTGCGTGCGTGTGTGTGTGTGTGTGTGTGTGTGTGTGTGTGTGTGTGTGTGTGTGTGTGTGTGTGTGTGTGTGTGTGTGCGCGTGCGTGAGCATGTGTACATGCCCGGGCGTATTTATCAATCTCAGATCATTTCATTACATCACCTCGTATTTTTCTGTATGCGTGCGTTACGGTGTGTGCGTGCAGCCATTACGTGGTTCGGACAAGACAAATAGCATTAGTATACATGCACAGTAGTAAACTAAAGAAGAAAAAGAAAGATTAGGCAAAAAATCAAACGCATTACGATTTATGGGTGAAGGTTAGTTACTGCCTAATAAGGTCATGGTCTGGATTGTGTCGTGATAGTCGAGCATCCTGTAACAAGCAGAGGAATAATCGACCATCTGGAATAAAGGCTAGTACAATAATCGTATTTCCTTTTCAACTTTTTTACGCGAAAAAAAACCAAGCAGCTGTGTAAGTGATGGGTATATATATGTATACTGATTAATCAGTATAAAAAAAAAAAATACAAATTGCTTGAAAGGAAGCCACTGTGAGGAAAATCTTTCTTTTTTTTTAAGCATACTTGTTTTTTATTTTCCTTCCTGTTTTGGTGAAATCTTGTTTGCTGCTTCAAAGAGTGCAAGTATTGTGTCTTGTATGTATATATGCATATAAGTATGTATGCATGTATATATGTGCATATGTATATGAATACACACACATATATGTGTATATATACGTGTGTATATGTGTGTGTGTGTGTGTGTGTGTGTGTGTGTGTGTGTGTGTGTGTGTGTGTGTGTGTGTGTGTGTGTGTGTGTGTGTGTGTGTGTGTGTGTAGTTTATAGAGAGAGGCAGAAATGCACAAAAAACAGACAGACAGACGGACAAATGGACTTAAATACGAGCACTTTACCTGTCTATCTCAACACCCGAGCGAAGTCGCGATGGAGGTGTCTGGCATCCGCAATGTTTACACCGCAGGAGTTCGTGGAAGCGTGCCGGCTGACGGGTCATGACTCTGTGGTATGACCAGCTCTGCTAGATGTTTGTGGTCTTTTTGTGGGTCTTTGATTGTAGGTCTTTTTTTGAAGAGGCATTAATGCAGAAGGAGCTTTTGTTTATGTTCTAATTCATGAGTAGCTCGATTCGTGAGAATTTTGTGAACAGGGTCGTGTGTTAATTGTTGCACAGAAATACACGGTTGAAAAAGGGTATTATTTTTTTGGGTATCCAAAGAACATGTAGGGTATCTACCATTACAATACAATGGTTTACATGGAAGCTGTAAAAATCAGTATATAAATCAAGATAATCTGAAGACAGCTTTGGCTTAGAAGACCTCTGACCTTTCTCTTATCTCGTGTCGAGGGGATAAATCGGCATTATTTAAGAACTTTGATGATACGACTCGTGGGCGATATTGGTGGAAATGTTTGAGAGGAAAAAAACTGTCTCTCATATCAGCTTTCGGGCATGGTTCTACTTCAAATACGCTTCCAAAATTCGTGAAATATTGTTAAAGTGTAGTATGCAAGCTTCACTTTTTTCACTGCTGGGTCAGATACTCGCTTTGTTATTTACTATTTGCAGCGATATATTTCCCATTGAGAAAAATATAAAAGCATGAATAACAGTATTACTGTAATTCACTTTTTTTAGGAGGATAGGGTAATCTCAGACCACAGCGCTTTATTAGATATCAGGGAGATTTAGGAGCCTATTGTATGAATACGGTGTTCTATTTTTAGTCTCCGAAAAAAAACAGTCATTTGCATACGACGTTCATAATCTTGATTAAAACTGCAGCAAAAGACCTGTAGTTTCTTCCTCAGTCATATTTCTATCTTCCCGACCCGTCTCGGCTGCACCTTGACCCTCTAGGCTTTTATGTTAGTCCACTGTTGCTCATTTGGTTAATAGGTCGACCCTTCCAGCCTTCCCTAGCCTTAGTTTTCCCTTTGGAGACCCAGGAAAACTGCGCTTAGGTCTTACTTCCCGATTTGGCGCACGGAATGAGACGGGAAATGAGTTTCCTATAGGCTCACGTGAGTCCAAGGGTAATTAGCTGGAGATTTATGCGTTGCGCCAAGTTTCGCTCAACCTCTCCGTCTGGCTTTTTTAGAATTGGCCTCGGTTTGCAGTGTGGGGAAATTAGAAGGTAAATTGTATTTTATAGGGCATTCAATTTGCATTCTATAACTGTTTTACAGAGTCAAAATTACGAATAGACGTTTTCGCGAATGCCGAGTGATGTAATGCTATGTATAAGTACAAGAACACATATATAGACATATATACGATATAAACTCACACTAAAGTTTGTTAGTGCATACACACGACGTGTGTACGTATGTTAACACACATGCACAAGAACACGCATGCACTGGCTCACGCATCCACATGGAATTATATATCAAACGCGATTCCATTATCCTTCTAGGTCTTTCATTTCGTCCATGACCCAGATCGGATAAACAGATCGAAATTTAGGAACGTGCACGAAACAAGATAAGGGAAAATTGAAACGAAAAATATAAGAAATTGCTGAAGACTATGGGATATGATTCCCAGTTGTATGTAACTCGAAGGAAAGTAGTTCGATTTAAATAAAATTAGCATTCTTGATATGAACTAAAAGGGATTTCAGTTAACCGTTTAGTAATTAAATTTACGAAAAAAATACTGGAAATTATTATGAAACAACCTGCAATAAAGGAATGAACAAGTGACATTAGCGAAATGAGTATATGTAAAAGGCAATGACACGTAACAAGAACACGTCAAAACATACTTAGAAAATAGAATATGAAATACGAAATCGCAACACGAGTGCGGGGCTGTAATCAGATTACAGAAACCACCAGGATAAGATGACAATTTAAAGTTACCGGGACCCCTCTCCTCTCCGCCCTCCTCGCTCTCTGCCTGTCTTGGAAGCAATGGTTATTCTTCCAGTAAATTACCCTCGCTCATGGTTCCAGGAAGGGGAAGGTGAGAGGGAGAGAAGGGGGAGAGGGAAGCGAGAGAGAAAGACCATAAGAGAGAAGAGAGGGAAAGAGAAAGAGAGAGAAGGAGGAAGAGAAAAAGAGAGAGAGAAGGAGGAACAGAGAGAGAGAGAGAGAAGGAGGAAGAGAAAAAGAGAGAGAGAAGGAGGAACAGAGAGAGAGAGAGAGAAGGAGGAAGAGAAAAAGAGAGAGAGAAGGAGGAATAGAGAAAGAGAGAGAAAATAGGAGAGAAAGAGAAAAG
>NC_061849.1:33193405-33195905 GCF_019202785.1 Penaeus chinensis | reverse complement strand
AATATTCACGTCTTATATCGACCCTGGTGTTGGACGCTTTGGGGGGAGGGGGGCAGGTAATTTTCTCGATACTGTGAACCAATGAACACCTCCCCCCCTCCGCTTCCCCTCCTGCAGCGCCCACGATGAACAGTTAAATAGCTAATCGTTAAATATCTGTGCTACACTATCCTGACATAAACATTTATACATGTATATCCCGTAAAACATAGAAATTTTATAAGGAAAAATATGTAATACCGAGAAAATTAGGTAGACACTGACTATCAAAAGTGATAGGAAAGTGAAAGTGAGTTGGAGCGAAAAGAGAAAAGGAATTAGAGTATTATTTCGGCTCAAAGAGGAATATTCGGCAACAAGCCACTCCCACGCCTGAAACACGCGTGGGAGATCACGTGATTGCTTTTAGTCTCATGATGTGTATGTTGTTGTTTTTTTCTTTCTTTCTTTCTATCTCTCTCTCTCTATCCAAACTTTGTGCAGTTATAAAGTTTCAGTACATTCATTCATCTGAGGACTTCTCAGAAAATCTTTCAGAATTCGGGACTGAACAAAAAAAAAAAAGAGAAAAAAAAAAAAAAAAAAAAAAACTATATATATATATATATATATATATATATATATATATATATATATATATTCAAAGTTTACGAAATAACCACCTATATTTTACCAACGATATGCCCCCAAATTTCATCATACTTCTGCTGCATATTCTTAAGTACAGCCTAGTGTTCCTAGCCTGATGAATCCCAACCATGTACTAACTATAACCTCGTTATTCCAGACGAGCAGCCTGTCGGCTCCGCCCCCAAGATGACGTCATCCACCACCACGCGGCCGCCGGGGTTCGTACAGTGCTACGTCTGCCAAAGGGAATTCGGGTCTCGGTCCATCGAGATCCACGAACCTCAGTGCCTCGAAAAGTGGAGAGCCAGAAACGCTAAATTGCCAAAGTTAGTTCAAGTTTGAGCTAGTTCTTTATTTCAGTTTTTAAGGGTTTGGATACCCCCCCCCCCCCCCCGTGCGTGGTGGCCTTAAAAAATAATTAAAAGTCGGATAAGTGGATCTGAAGCAAAATGAGTGTGTATGAGTGACTTCTGATTTGAATATAAGGAAGATTTTGGAAGTTTGAAGTCGATACTTGGAAAGTTTTGTGCTGTGTGATTACTCGATCCGTGCTTTGACCAAAACTTTTTTTTTTTATTGAGAAATGCAAAGTTCACTTGTAAATTTATGTGGATGATTAAGTTGTGGAGATTTAAATGGAAGTGGAAAAAATAGCATCCGGGATAAATGTATGCTGGCCATCACGGTATATGTATGTGGATAATTTTTTTTTTTTTTCTAAAATATGCTTTAAATATATTATATATATTCTCCGTTCATTATATGATAAAATGTACTTTGATTGTACACGTAGAATGTATAAAGACTCTCAATTTAAAGAAGTATTATAAAAGGATGCGAATTTTTACAGTTTATATACTTTTTTTTTTTATTACTACATCATTATTACCATTTCTTCCGTTATTTTTAAAATTTATTTATATTGTGTGTTTCTTTACTCTCCATCAGTTATGTAGACAATAGACGTTTGTATTTTTTCGTCATGAATTCAGGTGTATGATCATTAATCACAAGAAATTTTGTTATAAAATATTCAATACACATTAAAAATATATATACATTAGACCACAGACTCGCTTTTACAGTAGAACCTAAAATGACGGGGGATTCAAGGATCGAAAAAAATAGATTTGTGGAATGATATGAGATTAAACAATATAACATTAACTGGACGTTGTATATTTCTGGAGATTCTAGATGCCTGACCTATCGAAGCTGACATATAGGAATCTGTTACGCCATACATTTCTTATATTTGACATTCTGTTACATACACTGGATACTTTACGTGTTCCGTAGGCTATGTTTTATTAAGTATTTTCTATTTCTGAATTGTATTCGTTTTCAGATCGTACTGATAGCGTACATGGTATTTCATGAGTGTATTTATTTATTTATCTAATATGGCTTTATCGTTGTAATATTGAAAGTTGATGTAAAATTCCGTTGAATGATTACATTATTATTATATGTTCGTGGTTATTTTCTTCTCATAATCGTTATCGAAAATTTATTTTTCGCTTTCTTTTCTTTTCCTTCTCCTTTCATATCCTTTTTTCTTTTCTTTTTCTCTTTCTATTCTTTTTCTTTCTTTGTCTTTTCTTCTTCTCTTTCTTCTCCTTTTCCATTTCCTTTTCCTTTTCCTTTTCCTTTTCCTTTTCCTTTTCCTTTTCCTTTTCCTTTTCCTTTTCCTTTTCCTTTTTCCTTTTCTTTTTCTTTTTCTTTTTCTTTTTCTTTTTCTTTTCTTTTCTTTTCTTTTCTTTTCTTTTCTTGTCTTTTCTTGTCTTGTCTTGTCTTGTCTTGTCTTGTCTTGTCTTGTCTTGTCTTTTTCTTTTTCTTTTTCACTTCTTCTTCTTCTTCTTTTTCTTCT
>NC_061849.1:33165905-33168405 GCF_019202785.1 Penaeus chinensis | reverse complement strand
CCTACAACCACTTGTATCACTCGCTCTTAGCTTCCACAACCTCGAGCTCGACCTTCAAATCCTGATGTCCCAGGATCTTCTCTTTCTCCTCCTCAATTATCCTCTCATCACCTGGGTCAGCTATGTCGATTACCAGGCTATCCATTAAAGTCCTGTCTACTACAAGAATGACTGGGCGCCTCGCTTTAGTTTCATGATCAACTTGTACCATATCTCACAAGATCTCGTCTTTGTTATTTTCGGTGACTGTTCTGGTGTGTGTTCGTACCATTTCGTTATATAAGAGAGTTCATATTTTTTGTTTAACTCCTTGTGCACAATTCTGGCAACGTTGTCGTGTCGCTTCTTGTATTCTCTCTGAGCAACTGCACTTGTCTATGAGCCTAGTCCTGCGCCGCCATGTTCATTCCCTCATTTTCCCTCTCCATGTCTCTCAGTCTCAACCATAACAACGACTTTTCCATATCAGCAACTCCCTATACATCCCTGCTCCTCCTTCCACTCATCGCTATTGCCTTCCTTCTTTCCACATCCTCCTTTGCTTCTCGCACCTTCATTCTCTCTGCTTCTTCAGCGTCTTCAACATTCATCACTCTCTGGTTGGGAACTTCACCGAATGGTGGCTCTTCTGTCTGTGTTAGATAGAACCCTAAGCTGTTTTCCTCAGTACGGACGCGACCCCCAACACTTTCCAAGCCCCTTCCCCCATTTCCTGTTGACATGTCATCCGGTCAACACTGTCCCTTGGGTACAGTGCTCTGTAAATGACCATCTGTTTCCTGGTTTTACGATCGGTGTTTTGCAGTTAAGCTTTCGCCCAGTTCAAAGTCCCTGCTCCATACCGCATCACAGATACAGCCCATGTATTCCTCGCACCTACCATTGTCATGCTATTCAGTTTTGATTTCAATACTCTTTTCAGTCGACGGAAGTATTCCACTGGTTATCGCCCCTTCATGTGTGCTCTATGATTTATCGATACTTTTACCCTTTCTGGTCCAGCAAAATTCCCTTAAATTTGTTTAATCTTCCATGCCCTATTTCCAAATTCCATGCAATTATCAGTACTAACCAGATACACAGTTTTGTAAGCCTACCTATAGCAGCCCAGGTTTTCCCAAACAACTTCTTGTCATCCATAAAAAGAAAGTGATTGAGAGATGGTTTATCTTCCCAAGGCTATAGCCAGCATTCACTTTCCTCAAAGGTAATAGGTATGAGTCACACACAGAAGAGGTAACAGGCTATCACCCTGGAATATGCTTATTCTTCTTCCAACTTGACCTAACTCTTGTCCAGCAGAAGTTCAGAGTGTATCCCACTTGTCCATACTTCGTCCAGTGGAGTTGGTGACATTTGATGCAATACCGGCACTCTTTAATCCAGGAATGTGGAATCATGTATGCTTTACGATAGTCGATCCAAGCCACCGATAAGTTAGTATGCCTTCTCTTGTAGTCCTGAAGGGCCATTTTATTAATGACAAGTTGGTCCTGAGTTCCTCTCGACTTTTTTTGACATCCGTTTTCCTTTATCTTTGTCAGTCAGTTGTACTGGTGACAACCATCTGTTTCCCATAATCAGTCTCGCCTGCCCATTTCTACTCTTGACTTCTCAAACGATCCTTTCTCTCGCCCCATATTCAACATTCGTCTGCCAAATCCCTTTCCTGGCATATCAACATTCCCTCACTACCCATTAAGACCCCTACGAGTCTTCACTTCTCTTGTCCGTGAGGATTTCGTGGGATGACGATTTGGGCAGCCTCACTTCTACCCCAGCCGGGCGAGGGACCTTCACTTGGCGTTCCGGACCCATTAGCGCCGTTATCTACTTCTTTGTCTCTTTTTATCATTACGTTGGTGTGAGTCTGGTTTGTTTTCCTTCCCCCGGTAATTTCATCAAGACTCAGTCTCATTATCGTCATTATTATTATTATTCAATTATTTGTTTATTTTATTTAACATTATTGCCATTAATGTTTTTATTTGTATTATTGTTTTATTGTTATTGTTATTATTATTGTTATTATTATTATAATTATTATTATAATTATTATCATAATTATTATTATTGTTACTAACATTATCATCATCATTATTATTACTACTATTATCAATTAATCGTTATTTTTATCATTGTTATTATTATTATTATTACTATTATTATTAGTAGTAGTAGTAGCAGCAGTAGTAGTAGTATCATGATTATCATCATCATTATTTTCCTGATTATTACTATTGTTTTTTTTTTATTAGCATTACTATCGTCATCCTCATCATTAATATTACCAGCATCATCACATCTCTGTAACTAATAACGATATTAATTCTAATTATTAGATAGATGGATAAGAAGAGAGAGAGAGAGAGAGAGAGAGAGAGAGAGAGAGAGAGAGAGAGAGAGAGAGAGAGAGAGAGAGAGAGAGAGAGAGAGAGAGAGAGAGATAGAGAGAGAGAGAGAGACAAACAGAGAGAGAGACACAGAGCTAACACGAAAA
>NC_061849.1:33155905-33160905 GCF_019202785.1 Penaeus chinensis | reverse complement strand
AAATTGAAAAAAAAAAAAATCTTTAAATAAAAAAAAATCCTCATCACAGCCACGAAATCACACCCTGAGGGCGTAGCAATGGGGGGGGGGGGGTGAGAAAAAACTTTGTAAAACGAAAAAAAAACATCACTCTATTGTTCCCTTCGCTCCTCTTTCTCGCCTGACCTCGCTTGACCTTTGACCCCTGACCTTCCTTGCATTTGTAACACTTCTCTAGTTTTATCTATCCATTTCTTTGTTTTAATAGTTCTTTGCTTTTCTTTTCATATATCATCTGAGGCTGTAGCATTTTAATGAGGCTAATTATGTTAAGTGTGGCATAGTGTCGATAGTGATATGGTTTCAAAGGATGGATCACGTGACTTAAGCCTCAACATTGCAATGGTAATCATGATGCTGATATGAACTTATTATAATATTCATGATAAAATAATGGTAATGATAAGAATATGATAATGATGATGTTGATGATAAGAAATTGATGATATCAGTAGTGATAATGGTTAGAATTAGAATTGTGATAATGAAAATCAAAAAAATTATATTAATAATGGTAATAATGATGATAAAAGAATAAAGGTAACGGTAATACCAGTAATAATATTGATAATGATAATAATGATAATTGATAATAATGATAGATGTAAAAGTAATTATGATAATAACAACAATAATGGTAATGATAATAACAATAGTAATAATACCAGTAGTAGCAATAGTGTTAATGACAATATTAATAATGTTAATGTTAATAATGATAATGAAAATAATAAGAGTAACAATAATAATGAATATGATGACCACGATATTAATGATAATAATAAAAACGAAGACGATAATCACAACACTAACAGTCGTACTAATGATATGCATACAGATAATACTGATATTAAAAATAACAAAAAAAAAAATAAGTAATGGCGATAACTGACAACAAAGACAACAGTAACATCAATAACAATGAAACTACTAATAGTGAATAATAACGATAGTACTAGTAGAGTCAGCGTGGAAAGGAAAGTTACAACGTTCAGACTTATAATGAGAATTTTTTATTCCTGATAGTGGCAACAGTTTTAGAAATCAGAATGTTACTTTTACCATACTAGTGCAACTACCGCTAATAAACCACCTACTTATATACAGTTTGTAGCTTTCTTCTGTATTTTGCATCTTCCTCCAAACACATGACGGCTGTGATCAAAGATACTGTTAAGAGTTTGCAGTCTGAAAATGGCAGTACAAAGCGTCCTTAGTCTGACCCACAGCGACCCACACTCCTGGCATCCCTCTAACCCACCTGTGCATCTTGCTTATAACAGTCCCTGCTTATCACTCTCGGCATCGGCAAATCACATCTCCTTCTGCCTGTTTTTTTTTTTTTTTTTTCTCTCGCTCTCCTTCCTTCTTTCCCTTTCCCCTATGCTTGCTTCTATCCTCCCCCTTGTTTTTTCTCTATCCATCTTCTTTCGGTGTGTGGACAGGTCCGGCCGTCCACCATGCGGCTGCCTCGACCCTCTCGCCACATCGCCGTGCCGGTCATCACGGCCCAAAACTCGCGCCCCTCCAAGAAGACTTCCAATCTCAGAAGCTTCCTGCCGAGGGGACGTCGAAGGCAGCTCGAAGAGGTGTTCACGGGGCCGAAGGATAAAGTAAAGGTGAGAGGTTTAGGGTTAAGCAAGTGTAAAAAGAAAGAAAAATGGAGATGATGTCACCTCCAGGATGTCACCTCCGGGATATATTCTTCGGCGAAGTCCTGTGAGGATTCTTCCAGTCCTATTTGGGACACTCGCACCATATCTCTGCTTCGCCCTACCTCACCCTTAACGTGACTGAGGATCTTTCAAATCCCACAAAGTATAGCCTCGTCTTAAACATATTTCCTGTACACGTTCATGCCATGTATTTCGACCCACCACGCGTATATTTCTTCTGATTCCCGTTAATCCTTAATTGATTATTTCAGCATAATTTTGTTTTCTTCGAAAATACTGATGATAAACACGAAATTTTTAAACTTGTTTCTTTAGCTGAAATTATTCGTTTATCACGTTTCTTCCTTTCCGACGCCGACCTCTCGGATCTATCTCTTTTTAACGTCTTATCTCTTTAGCTTCCCTTAACCCTGGCTTTTTCTTACAGCTGCTTTATAGCCTTACAGGGACGTTCGGCGTGTGCTGCATGGGCGCATTGTTAATCACGCTTTTCTCTCCCTTCCTCTGGTTTTGGCTTACGAGCATTTGCATATGCATCTTCCATGCTTTTCCCTCCATTGCTACTTCTATAACGGATCAGCCATGATTTTGCTTCAGCTAACTAGCCCTGGGTGATGGTAATGCATCTGACTCGATATGGTTTGCTTTTGGAATAACTCCTTGAGCGCTACGAAGGCGAAGCCCCGCGCCCTGTCTCACTCGTCCCCCTTGACCCGCAGATCCCCGAACCGTGCCTGACGTGCGGGAAGGAGCAGAACCCGGAGCGGTTCCACAGCCACCCGCTCGACATCATGAAGTTTAAGCCGAAGACGGAGGAGCGCGCCAAGGCCAGGGCGCTGAGCAAGCTCATCGTGACCAAACCCACGGCACTCAAGTACAAAAGTCGAAGCGTCGACGTAGAGAACAAGGCCCCGGGCGGGCGGAGGAGCAAGCTCAAGCCGCCCTCGACGGCCTCCAAGAAATCCCGCAGCGTGGACAGCTCGCCCGTCCCCGCTAAGAAGGGCCAGAGCGCGATCCCGCTCAAGAAGTTCATCAGTGATCAAAAGGCTTCCATGAACAAAACCAAAGACTTCACCGTCGAGATCTTCGACGCGCAGTCTTCGCCGAGGAGCGAGGGCAGCTCCAGCCCGCCGGCGCCGCAGAAAAGGCGCGAGACGTCCAGACAGAACGGGGAGAGCGAGCGCAAGAAGGGGGCGCCACCTCATCCTCGACACATGGGCAAGATCGAGGAGGAGCGTGAAAGCCGACCTGAAGGGACCACGAAGACCCGGAGACCCGAGAACGGAAGCCGGGGATCCGAGAACGGGACCCGCGGAGGACAGAGAGCCACCGGAACGGCGCCCACCCGCGTGTGCTACATCTGCGGGCGGGAGTTCGGGAGTCGGTCCTTAGCCATCCATCAGCCACAGTGCCTCGAGGTAAAGATTGCGTTACGTTAATACTAACATAAACCTCCGGATTTCTATATTCTTTTTAGCAATTATAATCTTGCATTTCCGCACTTTGGGGGAAAAAAAAAAAAAAAAACAGCAAATGCAATTATGTGCAATTTCGAGCCGTGAAGGAACAACAACTAACAAACAGGAATATCCACAGATTAAAAGTTCCCCTTTTGATCTTCATTTTCCCTCAGGAACAATAGACCGCCTGTTACACTACCGTCTGTAGGTCGCTAATTACAGGCTGTAAATATAGTTAGGTCGATGATGGAAGAAGAAAGAGAGAGGAAAAGGAATGTAGCCTATGCATGTGTACGTGCAACTCTAGCTCTTACTGATAAATTGTTGACCCAGCGCTCTCTTACTGTCAGAAGCTGAACTTCCACATGATAAATGCCGTAAACCCGCGGTCTCTATAATCACCAAGGTTTTCGCCTTGAAAAATTCTCGCAGATTTTTTTTCTTTCTTTCTTTTTTTTTTGCCACATCATTTTTTTTTTTTTTTTTTTTTTTTAACGTGGTATTGTGATTTTGCCTTTGTCATTATATATTTTTTTTCTGTTTCTCTTATACTATCGTATTGTAATTACTTCCCTCAACTTAGGTGGGGGATATATAACAGTGATGATTACCTCGTCGTGCCTAGCAACTTAAAGGTTTTCAAAGAATTCCTCCTTATATTCGCATTTTATTCGTTTTTTTTCCCCAACCGGTGATCCTAAGGTTAAAGATGGTACTAGTTTTAAAATATCTTCTGTTGAAAATAGTGGTTTAGATCTTACGCGATTTACAGATGGCTCTCTGTGAGATTTTCAAAATTCCTTGTATCATTTAGGTATTATCACTTAAGGCACATAATTATCCTGAATTATTAACATCCAAGAGTCAGTCATTTGCGAAGACACACTAATATACAGTGACGGAATCAAACAGGGATTCTCAAAATGCCTTAAACTCCATTCTTATTATATATATATATATTTTTTTTTTATATGTCAGCGTTACAAAATGTAAGTCAAGAAAATAAGACTGTTGCCTCAGACCAAACAGATGTTTTAATAACAAAATTGCTTAAAATTCAAATCACCTTTTAGTTTTTTGTTAAGTCCTTGAACATTATTCGACACACCCCCTTAGCCCGGCCCTGAAAGAGTGTTTAGGATCATTTTAATTATAAGTGACAGTAAAGATAATAGCAGTGACTTTTTCTTTCTTTCTTTCTTTCTTAATTATTAATTATTGTCCCTGTTTCATATCCGAATCAGTCTCGTTCATTACACATTCTACATGTTAACGCGAAAATTAGATTTCAAAAATATCGCTCAGTTTATAATACCACGATAAGACGATATATTCTATAGAACTAACATAGCAACATCGCCCCCTAACAACGGCGAAAGTGTATCTTTTGACGAAACGACGCAAGCAAAGGCGTCCTTAGCAACGGTAGATCAATCTTGTCCTTTGTGCAGTGTGTACGGTCCATCTCTGATATAATCTGGTCTGACATGTTCGTGACAAGTATTGGTTTTGATTATGCACGAGGAGAGAGAGGGGGTCGGGGTGAGCTGGAGGGGAGGGTAGATAGGAGAAAGGGAGGGATGAAACGAGAGTGGAAGGAAGGTTAAGAGGGAGGGTGTTGATGGAGTGTATGAAGGTGAGAGATAGATGGGTAGGTAAGTGGGTAGAGAGAGAGAGAGAGAGAGAGAGAGAGAGAGAGAAAGAGAGAGAGAGAGAGAGAGAGAGAGAGAGAGAGAGAGAGAGAGAGAGAGAGAGAGTGAGAGAGAGGGAGAGAGAGAGAGGGGGGGGGGGAGACAGGCAGACAGACAGGCAGACAGAGATAGAG
>NC_061849.1:33125905-33135905 GCF_019202785.1 Penaeus chinensis | reverse complement strand
TAAGAATTTTGTAGAGATGGGGGTAGTAGAAGGACGGGGGCATGTGGAAGAGGGAGTAGTGTTGAGGGAGGTAGTGTTATGGGGAGGTGGACAATAAGGTTGTAAGGTAGTAATAAGGGAGGATGGGGTAGTTGATGAAGGTTGTGGGGGTATAGTTGTTGAAGTTGAGCATGTTGGGAGTAATGGTTAATGGTTAATGGTTAAAAGCAAAATAAATGTGCTAGACATCTAAGGTCATGTAGCACTATAGTAAATGGTAGTGAAGGGTGGTTGAGTTAGTGATTAGTTGTCAAAGCTGGGCAAAGGAATTGACGAGTAAATGGGTTAAGGTTGGGTAAGGTAATGTATTGTATGGGGGTTAGATCAAGTAAAGGATGTATATGCATTTGAGGAATGAAAACAGGTTGTCTAAGCAGAAAGTGTGAGAAGCTGTGGGAGGGATCACGAAAAATCGGTCCCATTTGGCTGGGCTAAATAGATTTAAGAATTTTGTAGAGATGGGAGTTGTGTTGAGGGAGGTAGTGTTATGGGGAGGTGGACAATAAGGTTGTAAGGTAGTAATAAGGGAGGATGGGGTAGTTGATGAAGAAGGTTGTGGGGGTATAGTTGTTGAAGTTGAGCATGTTGGGAGTAGAAATGTCTCCTGGGGTGTTGATTAGGGTGGATACTGTACTAGTAGGCATTGAGGAGGGGGTATTAGTTGTAGTGTTCAGAGCCGTGGTCAAAGGAGAGCCTGGGGTCAGGGAATCGGGCGAGTTTGAATTGGTGGAGCTATTTGATGAAGAGGCAAGCCTCATTGCCTCTAATAATGGTATGGTTAATGGTTAAAAGCAAAATAAATGTGCTATCTAATAATGGTATAAAATCTTCATTGTTGGCCATGATAAGCCTGGAGTATGTTGTGGAGAGAAACGGTCCAAAAGCAGGGGAATACCGTGTCCATGGCTCCCTCAGGCCGTTCAGGACTGGCACAAAGTCAGCCTTTCATCCTTTCAGCACGGCTCTCACACCTTAGGAAGTGGATAGTAGAAGAGGTTGGTGAAGGGACAGAAACGAAAAAGTAGGAGGGGGAAAAAAAGACCATGCAAAATTTGTTGAGTCGAGGGCTGAGTCCCAAAGTTGGGGAGTTCCCCAGCATTGGGTCCCAGTCTCCGCCTCCTAAGCCCCCCCCACGACGACAACGGGCAAGGGATTGGGGGGGGGGGGGGTTAAATAGGGCAAACTACCTAGTTTTTATTTACTTACTGAATTTTATTCTGTCGCGTCAACTTGTCATTAGCGGCGTATTCAAAACCCAGTGACCACCCCTATCTTGGACCTCAAGTCTCCGTCTCCCGAGTCCCCCCAAAACGAACAAGTCTTTTTTTTTTATGGGGATAGGGAGGACAAATTACCCGAGTATACATCGATTGTACTTGCAGGTTTGGGGGCAGGTAAAAAGTACTATATATCAAGTCTTAAGACGCTATGGAAGAGTATAGAAAGAAAAAAAAAAAAAAATAGTAATTTAAGAATGAGGTAATGATTAAGGTACAGTTACAGGTTCAACTACGAGAGGGTAGTGTGGCAGTGAAAAAGAGCAGAGGGTGGGGGGAGGGTAATGAGGTATAATACAAGCCAAAGGCCGATGAGCCGAGTTAAGGGAGTAGGGAGAAAACGGCAAATGTGAGTTAACGATTAGAAGTGGACAGAACAAAAGGAGAAAAGACCATGCAAAATTAGTTGTGGCAAGGGCCGAGGTCCAAGGTAGAGGTGATCCCTACATTGGGTCTGTCAGTCAGTCTTCTAAGCTCATCCCATAACATCGAGTAAAGGATGGGGTCCTCGATCTCGGACTGTCAGCCATTTTGAAATCCGATCTCTTAAGTAATTTGCTATTCAATGTATTTTTTGGGGTTTGCCATTAATTTTGCGTTGATGGAAGTAGTTTAGTTTCTGTTGTCAAGGTGAAGCTTGATTTTAAAGTTTTACCTGACATGTCTAAATTCACTTAAACATTGAAGTTCATGTATCCAAGTACTAGTTAATAGCCTAACCATTTCATTTCCTCGAACAAAATTAAATGGAAAAGTATACATCTTTGAATGATTCGGAAAGCAAGGGGGTGGGTAGACCCGCTTTCCGTGGAACCGTGTCCAATTTCTGCAGTGCTATGTTTGTCGGTTATCTTTATCATCCACTCTTCTAATCCACAGACGCAACATAGAACATCTCAAATATTAAAGTTAATATAAATTGCTTGGATTCACACATTCGACATGATTTACAAGCACTCTTCACAGCCTGGGAGATCTTTGCGTTCGTTAATAGTAGTGAAATGCGGAACTATGTTAAAAGGCATCGAAAGCAGAGTAATGTTACACAAGTTACTGGTCTCTTATATTAGGTGAAGCACTATGCAAAAAGCCCAATCGTTTACTTTTTTACGGCTACCAAGATGCACATACCTAGCAAAAGTATTGCTAAGCATGAAGTCTTGAACAATATTGATATCAGAAAATTTGAAGGATTTTAATTAATGACAAACACTGACCATTTTTCTTACGATTTAATGTGTAACAGCCTTCCCTGTGCAGCAAATTATCCTTACATCCTTTTAGTTCAGCAAAATAGTTTTAACGCAAACTAAAATATAATTCTCCGAAAAATATAATGTTTTAACATTAATTGATGTATTACTTCCATCATACCCTACTTCACAGGCTTCGAAAACAAAATAAAAAGTAAACAGCTGCGACTCCCTTCCACTTTATTGTAATCACCGTAACATATATAGTAAATAAAACCTTAGGATTATATATCTATGGTATGTGAATATTGTGATTACAGCTTGTCCAGGTAGTTGGCTAAATCGGGAAGGCCTTCTTTCAGGCCCTTCCTCTTCCTTGTATCGCAAACGATGGTGTAGGGTTTGCTGTTGCCGGTGGTGTCCATGGGATTGCCGGGCATCTCTTGCCAGTGATCGAACACGCACTGTGGGAAGGCCTGTCCACCTGTGTTGGAGCGAAGATCTGCAGTGAAGCCGAAGGACTCGTTGACAGGAAGATGAGCTTTGACAACGAACATAGGTGTACCAGCAACCTGGTTCTCCTCGAACACAACACCACGACGCCTGTTGAGTACACCATAGATACCGCCAACGGCAGCCTCAGGACACTGGATCTCGCAGAGGTATACTGGCTCCTGAAGACGGGGCTCAGCTGTGAGGACACTAGCGTACAGCACACGTCGGGTGGTGGGAATGATCTGGCCGCCACCACGATGGATAGCATCAGCATGGAGGGTTACATCATGGAGGTTGAAACGGACGGCACGCATGTTCTCGTCGCAAAGGACACCTTCCTTGGTTGCCCACTGGAAGCCAGCTACGCAGGAATCCTTGATTTCATTGAGGTACTGCACTCCCTTAGTTACATCAACCAAGATGTTGCCTCCAGTAGATTCAGGGCCAAAAGTCCAGATCTTCATGGCATCAGTGGCATCAAACTCGTAGTGCTCGCACAGGTAAGACTTCCTGGCCTTGGGGTCATCACGGGGAGTTACCTTACCATCCTCAATGTCATCAGCAAGTCCATCAGGCATAGGCACGGCCCTCATGTACAAACGGTTGTGCTTGTTGGGGGACTTAGACAGGCAAAGCTCAGTTGAAGGAGCACTAACCGTCTCCCTGTAGGATACAACTGGGTCGGTCTTCTTGAGAGGAATGCAAGCATGGTCTTCTTCCAGATCCTACAAAAGAGGAAGGTGGTTTTGTTACAGTAATTATCCTACTGCTGAAGAACTAAAACTAATGAAATGGAGTTTATCAAGTTTTGAAAATTAATATACTTGTAACCAAAAACATATACACACTGGTAGCTGATAAAACCTTATGACCTACCTTCAGACAAATCTCAAGATGAAGCTCACCAGCTCCAGCAATGATGTGCTCACCAGATTCCTCAATAATACACTGCACCATAGGGTCAGACTTGGAGAGACTGAAATGTAGATAAAACATTAAAATGTGAATCTCTTTCTTAATCGTGGAATTTTTTTTTTTTTTCTCTTTACTTCAGAAATTTTATAGTTCTCCATAATACATACCGCTTGAGACCTTCCACAAGCTTGGGCAAGTCAGAGGGGTTCTTGGGTTCGACAGCCACACGCACGACAGGCGACACGCTGAACTTCATCACCTTCATGTTGTGGGAGTCTTTGCTGGTAGTGATGGTACCAGTCTTGACAAGGTACTGATCAACACCAACAAGACCACAGATGTTACCAGCAGGGACATCCTCAATAGCTTCAACAAAGCGACCCATCATAAGAATGGTTCTCTGGATGGCCTTCTCAAAGAGATCTTCCTTCTTTCCTGGGACGTAGTTGGGACCCATGATGCGGACCTTCTGACCGCTGCCAACCTTGCCAGCAAAGACACGACCAAAGGCATAGAAGCGACCCTTGTCAGATGTTGGTACCATCTTTGACACGTACATCATAAGAGGAGCCTCAGAATCGCAGTTCTTGATACCAGTGCAAGCAGTGTCATCAGATGGACCTTCGTAAAGCATCTCAGCACGGTATTTCTGGGCCGTCACAGGGGATGGCAGGTGAATGGTGATCATGTGGAAGAGTGTGTCTCCAGCAGGGAGCCAGGTTCGCATAACAACCTTGAGGAGGGCCTTTCCTTCCTTCTCCCTGTCTTCTAGTTGAAGCTTGATCTTAAGGGTCTCCAACAGCTTGGCAGTTTCCTCTTTCTGAAATACAAGTTCTATCAGTACCAAAATTCAAAACGTGGCAATATTCTGCAATACAAACCTAACTTTTTTCTACATCTAATTACCAAATTTAACCCCTTACCGACGGGTCACGTCTATAGAGGTCAAAAACCGCTCAAAATGTGGCATGCGGCTGTAAGCTGCGGGAGTGCACCAAATCACAAGCCGGTGATTCGGCTTAATGTACAAAACTTTCGCACTAAAAGTCGGTGTGTTGCCATCTATCATCTATCACCTTTGTTCTATCAAGAAAATTATAGGACAGTAAATTTTCCTCCGAAACTTTGATAGTGTCGAATTATGTCGAAAAAATATATATAAAAGAGGTTTCATGATTGAACAAGGGAACAAAAATATGCATGGATTTTCTTCAAAATAATTTAAGTAACAAATATAGGCAACACTTAGGGGAGGGGGGGATATACATTTCTTTGAGCACCTCAAGCTGTAAGCAAGAACATTGCTTACTTATGAATTAGGATAGTGTATACATTATATTTATGTACTAAATTTCATTTCAATTATTGAAACAGGATTTGATACTAGATAAAGTTTATAACCTTAAGGTCCTTGCATATTTTTTTTTTTTTTTTTTTTTAGACAGCTGTGAGTTTCTAATGCAGTCAAGGCAAATGACAGGTATAGTACAAAAATAAACAAAATAATCCCATAATACTATCAAAATAATCCCATAATACTCAGAGGTTTACTTGGATTAGCTAGAGTACCTTCAGTGTACAGGCAACAAAAAGACAGCAGCATACACCTAGGTATCTTCCCAGGGTTTATCCAAAAATTGTCTAGTGCATATCAATAATCTAAAACCAATGAGGCCAAGATTTAGGGATGACTATATTGATCTCCTTCCGTCGGAAGTCGAGTTTGGAACAATCCTGACCCGAGGCAAGTTGGAAGGTTTGGAGTTTATGATTTAAACTCAAAACAATTTTGATTTTCAAACCATACCTAAAGTAATTAAGAACTATGGTTACCTTGAAGTTCATGATAGCATCAAAGAGCTTGAAAATGGGGTCCAAGATGTATGTATTGAAGGCACGCTCATTGTCAGTGCTCTTGTTAGTGGACCACTTCTTTGTCTTCTTGTTGAAGAAGTTCTCACCCCAGAGCCTGAAATTTACAAATATAATGCATAAGGTCTCCGTTTCGTAATACATGGTCTTGCTGAAATTTCTAGCGATTATAGTTTGGCATGTAATTACCCTTCATGGTAAAAAAAAGCATCTCAAACAATTCATAAAATTACAAACTAAAATAGGTCAATCCTGGACCACCAAGTACCAAAGATGCCAAAACATCTCTTAATTCATCATAATTCCTTACTTGTTCATGAGCTTGCCAGCAGGAACCTTGAACATGCTTGAGTAGATGTCAGCAAATTCCTTGACGGAGAAGGCCCATCCGTGGAGTCCTGAACCAAATCCAACAGATCCCTTGCTGGGGTCAACACGCATTTCACCCATGGGGCCGGTGTCGTCGTTGTAGGTGGCAATGATGACGTTCACGTTCTCAACAATACGCTACAAGATAATATTGGTCTTTAAATAGAGAACTGCCAAAACATTCTAATTCCTACAATTCAGTAACTTACAAATCAAACCAGAAACTACACAGGATATTAGACAAACCTGGAATGTCTGGTACAATTCCTCCTGCTCAAGCTGCAATTCAAGGAGAGCACGGTCCATCTTGTTCATGAACAGAACTGGCTTGATGCGCTCGGCAATAGCCTGACGCAGTACTGTCTCGGTCTGCACACACACACCTGAAATTTTACTTTGTTTTAGGTATTGAAATTTCATAATGTCGATAGCTTCATTACTGCCATTTTAAAAATAATTACGAGTACTTGTTTGCACACTCACCAGAGACGCAATCCACCACGACGAGGGCACCATCAGTTACACGGAGGGCAGCTGTTACCTCAGAGGAGAAATCAACGTGACCAGGGGAATCAATAAGGTTGACAAGGAAACCACTTTCACCAGCTTCCTTCTGGTCAGAGCCATTAATGAGGGCGAGGTTCTCGTCACTCAGCTTGAAGTACATAGAGATGGCACTGTTGGAAAATACTATAATTAGTACACTATTAAAATAGTCAGTTATTATACATATCTTAAGTTGAATCAGGGTGTCTTAAGTTTAATCTCCATGACCAACTGCCAATCATCCGAACGAGACAATCATCATTTTCAGTTCAATTGGATACAGTGTACACAAGCAAGAGTACTTACGTAGACTTGATGGTAATGCATCGCTCCTGTTCATCTTTTCTGGTATCAGTAAAGCGAGTTTCTCCTGCACGAGACGAAGCAATAATACCCGCCTTCGATACAAGGGAGTCGGTCAGGGTAGATTTTCCGTGGTCAACGTGAGCAATGACGGACATGTTACGGATGTTCCTCCGCTTGTCCATCAACTCACGGATCTCTTCCACTGTGAAGTTCACCTGTAAATGGTTTAAATTATTAGTCAAAGTCACAATCACCATATTGGAGGAATACTGGGATATTGCAAATTGTGAATATCCAGTGGAGTAAGGATCAATGCCAACAGCTATATTACATACAAGATGTATACCAAAACCATGTAACATCTCAAATATTGCATAAAGTAACCAATCATTAACTAAAGACCTTATGAACAGTAAATCAACCCAACCATGTATTTGACCATTCATCCAGTTAACTATACCTACAGGATATTAACTGCAGAATATTAAGAAATTGGCCAGTGGCCAGTAATGTAAAATTGCTGGCACACAACAGTCTCCCCCCCCCACATTTCTGGGCATGCATTAAACCTTCGTGGCCATACAAATAAAAGTACCCAATGTCAATACGTTAATTGTCCTTAACATTAAGCTTTACCAACGAAATTCTTGTACCAGGGACCAGCTGTGTTAACGCTACGATATTCTAGGCATACTAATCATGGGACAGTTTTGCACACATTAAGAGAAATGACTACCAATTTACCCAAAATACTTCTGATTACAGTTTTGTACTCTAGTCTAGATACGTTAACTTCAGGAGGTTTGATTGATATTCTTTACAAATATCAAGAGATTTATTTGGGGGCAACTAATATTGGAACCAAATTTGGTTAACCTGGTAATAGTCTTCTCAGAGTACACTTCATATAGATAGATATATATAAAATTAGATTTAGCAAAGAAATGATAAAACTTTGGAATTGTCCAAATTTCAAGGTCCTGTTTGTACTTTGTTTATACAAGCTGCCGTCCCGGCATTCGTGAACTCTTTCTGCGAGTGATTCGGAATATGCAGGTCATGCCATGCCCCAATTTCTAAATTTCATTAAAAAGTAATATATATATACCAAAATATATATATATATATATATTACTTTTTAATGAAATTTAGATCTATACTTTGGTATATATATATATTACTTTTTAATGAAATTTAGAAATTGGGGCATGGCATGACCTGCATATTCCGAATCACTCGCAGAAAGAATTCACGAATGCCGGGACGGCAGCTTGTATAAACAAAGTACAAACAGGACAACTCCAAAGTTTTATCATTTCTTTGCTAAATCTAATTTTATATATATCTATATCTATATGAAGTGTACTCTGAGAAAACTATTACCAGGTTAACCAGATTTGGTTCCAATATCAGTTGCCCCCAAATAAATCTCTTGATTGATATTTGTAAAGAATGTCCTCTGGGTATGGTAAACCACTGCAATGTTGGCATTTAGTCATTTAATTGCATTTGCTTTGCAATTAAGTAAACAAAATCAGACACCTAGGTGGGGTCGGTATTATTCATATTTATGCTGGTAGCATCAAGTTGCATTTTTTACATGAAAAAGTAATTGATACAGCTATCCTATCCAAGTGAATGCAAAAGACATTTCAAAATTCCATATACTTTATTTTAGAGTAGTTATTACTGTGTACCATCAATTTTTTTAAGTTCAAAATTCCTTCATACCGAAGTGCTTGTTACAATGGAAATTACCAATTTCAAATCAAGACATTTGCCAACAGTGGATGGTAACCACCATTAAAGCAAATCCAATCCTAAATACCATTAGCTGTACTTTTATTTTTCTTACATTAGTCCTTCAAACTCGATAAGCTACGGTACATTACCAAGGTCTCGATTTCATGAATAAATATACAACATATGAAAACTTTCAAAGTTTCTCCATAAATCATTAATCCATTTTATCAGATATTAGTACAAGTGTTTTGGACATTCACAAAACCCTATCTATGTTCAATGTCATTACGAAATGACGTATGCAAGATTGCAACAAGCAGAAGTCCACACAGGTGTACCTGGTGCAAATTACCCGTGTCCGTAGTTTACCTGTTGGTACTTATGCCCTTGCACCTCAAGAAAACCTGGTTTTGGCTCAAACAGTCCTTTGGCAGTTTTCTCATCCTTGTACATACAACTGGCTGGCTAACTCAAAAATAAAGTTACTATAACGGGCTTCCATGAATTAAAAATCTACCTAGCCAGTCTACATCAAAAGGCAAAGGCTGTAAATTGCTCATTTTCTAATCTTAATTACTTTTGTAGATTGCATAACAAAAATCCAGAACCAACAACATGGGACAAGATTTTGGGATGAATCATTTTATTCTCCTTCCTTAGAGAAGTCGTGCAAGGAACAATCCTGGCACGAGGCAAGAGGAAGGCATAACATTTTAATATTAAAAGCTAACTACTAGTGCAGAATCTGCCCACATATCTACTTCGCAACTAGAGTACAGATGGTTCATGTTAACGAGTGATGCACAGAGCATAAATACAACATATAGGCACAGCTGTTCCAGCCTAATGTGTATTGTGAAGCCAGGAAAATATCCACTATATATCATCACTGAAGAGTCGACATTCACATAGCAAGATAATTTTTAAATTTTTAATTTTTAATTTTTTTTTTTTTTTTTTTTTTTTTTTTGCAAGTTCATATGAAGTGCTAATAAAAGAGGGTCATGGCTGATTGCCCCCCTCTGTCTAGGGAATAAATAGAAGGTAGGCAAGGTTAAGTTGGATTTTTGGGTTTGCACGATACCCTGGTTTTGGAACTTCATCTCTTAGACGGTGTATCACTTACAATTAAAGAACAAATTTTAGGAACAATGACTTAAGCAAATTGTATTTATTTGGGTCTATTTAAGTTCACTAAAAATTTTACTATACTTAAAAAAATAAAATAAAAAATAAAAGCATGAT
>NC_061849.1:33105905-33113405 GCF_019202785.1 Penaeus chinensis | reverse complement strand
TATAGCACATAGCTACACAATATGTATATTCCGAGGCCAATCCTTACTATAAGCCATAATCATAAACTGATGGATTATAAACCACTGGTGCTGGGTACATGCACGGTCCACTGCAGTGTTGTTGTTTATTCTGTTTCTGCATAGATGGCTCCACAAGGGCTTAGTCACCAAGGAGTCATTTTTTAATAACATTACCATCTTTACTGTCATTATTATTATTATTGTTACTACTATTTTTTTTTAAAATAAAATTGAGATTCTAATAATGTTATTAGCCCAATGTCAGCAGGCTTATTTTCTGTCCCCTTTAGACTTTAGTGAGTTACATACAGATGGCTCCACATGTGCTTAGTAGCAAGTAGTCTATCAGCTGGCCCTAGTGACCAATCCTGATTTCCCCATTCCTTGAATTGGTGGGAAAGTGTGTTTTTCTTTCCAATACTATCAATATTGACATTGTTAACATTCTTCTAGATATTATGATTATTAAATTGTTACTAAAATATTAATAACATCAAAGACAATAAAATAATAGAAGTGAAGCTTTCAAAAAATGAAGGAAAAGGGTAAACAGATGAGATAGGCAGGACTAACAGCTAATTCCTTGGTGACTAAACACTTGCAGAGCCATCTAAGCGTAAGGACAATATATATAAAACCTTTATTACAGTGGGTGGCACTGTAGTCTTGCCATCCATGCTTATTGGGTTAACATTATTAATAAGCAATAAAAAATAAACAGATAATGTTTTTTTCCAGAAATCAAGGGATATGGTAAACAGGCAAGAGTAGGTAGGCCTAGCAAATATCTCCTTCGTGACTATGCAGTCCTGGAGCCATATATATGTAAACAAATTTAATGAACTAAAATCACAATGGACTGCGCATGTATGTACATACCCTCAAAGCAACAACTTAAATCTCGTATTAAGTATGTATTTCAACTAATTATTACATTATTACTTTTACATTTAAAAGGAAACACGAATTTAACTCTAAACAATTCATGAAAGATGACCTAGGCCTAAAAAAACACTAAAATATACAGAATATCCTGAAAATGAAAGGATACAAACTGACATATATTCACTTGTACATCAAACATCTTCACACGAACAAACACACAAACTGACATCCATGTGCTCATATCCAATTTAAAACCATTTGTAAATGGAGAAGATAAAAAGAATTACAAAGATTCATCATGGTTAGCACTTACGTTTTTAAAATAATATAGCACATCAAATTACATAACAGAATAACAAACAAAGTAACGGGTGAACACATTAGATTATTTTCAATGTACCTTTCTTACCTGTATTATATGTATCTTTGAGACTTTACAAAGTTTATCTAGGATTTCTGACACTAAGTATTCATCTGTTCCATTTCAGTTCTGTGAATGTAGTTCTTTTAACCTATTCTAAGTTCTTGCTATTCTCGATTTGTTTATGTTTTGTCAACTGAGCATAATAATGATGATAATAATGATTATAACAATAATATATGCATGCAAAGGTTGCACACAATATTTTTTCTGGTATGCTTTTTTTTTTCTTTTCTGTTCTTTTTTTAAGTAATCACTTTAACTTGGTTTAATGCCTGCTAATATAATTACTACATCAAAACTACTATCTGTTCTTATTAGATTATATGGAAGAAGATCTGGATCCTAGCCTCATTAAATTTCCTAAGCATTATTTTTAGTGCTAATATAAAACCTGGATAACTTCTCACATTTCTTATGATTGTAGTGTCATCCAAACAGAAATAAAGAATATCAAAAGAGTGATTACATATTAAAACTGTTTAAAGCTACTGACACATATTTCCTTGAAAATATGTTCACAATTCCAGAAGCAAACTTCTGAGTACAAGACATTCCAACCTCAATGATATCAGTATATTTTATGAAACTGAGTAAAAGTCAATAATATTTCACATTAACCACAGGAAAATTATAATGCAAACTGAGTGAAATTTAAACATTAGCATTTCCACAGAGCTCACTACATGTAGGACAGTAAATTCTCCAAAACACCACTATCATCGGACTGATATCACTGGAGAGAAAGCACCATATCAGAAATATAGAAATGGTGTCCACCTCACGCACATTAAACACAATTACAAATGATGCTTTATTCCTTGGCATATTTGTTTTTCATTTATTTATTTATTTATTTTTTATTGTATGACTGTGACCTACGAAGGAAGATTCCCTAATATAATGCTCCATGAAAGCATTTCCAAAAACAATAATCTGAAGGGACTGCAGTACAACTTCTCTGTGACTTCAATACCTATCTACAATTCATTATATATAATATAAAGATATGATGACAAAGTAACTACATCCAAAAATCATTTAAATATTTAGATAGCACTATACACTGAAAGCTAGTAATGTATCAACTTCAAGGAATTTTCCTCAAAATTATTCAAACTGTGAATATATAACTGAACTAAATTACTTCAGCATTTACGAGCAAATCAATATCTGACTGGCCATCGTATATTTGGAACTGAACTTATAAATATTAATCATTATTTCATTCTGTGTGCAAAAACATTGTTGAACAATATGTCTAACACTAGCAAAAGCCACTTTCACATGAGCTGATTAATAGCTGAAAAATCATTCAGGGGCCTTCTCTGGCGATGCACATTTCAAGCATAATTATATAAAATTTCATTGCCTGTTAAATGAGACACTAATCAACGTCCATCTCTTTTTGCTTCATAATTCATACATAACATAGCCTTCTCTATTAAGAAACTCACAAATCATATCACAGCAGGTCAAATCCTAGTGCAAAACTTAAGATTACATTATTCATCTGGTTTATAAATTCTTGAATTTGCTAAAGTCATTACCTGGGCATCCCTCACTTAACCCACATCTGTGTTTTCTCTGGAGTCATTGTAATAAAACTTAAATCTACCTCATATGTGTTCTGAACCATATAAATAAAATAAAAGAATCTTTCTATATTTGCATAAATATGGATATACTCAAACATTACATACTTTACCTATTATACCTATTACATAGAATGCAACAAAATATGCTTGTCGATGGTGTCATTTATTCTTTTGCTGTTTCTTTCAAAGACAGACACATAAACAAGAAACACAAAGTCCTGAAACAACATACCAAATGCAAAATTAAATATATAAATAACTGAAAACATTCACAACCATCAACCCAAAGTATAACAAAATAATGAGAGAGCATTATTTATGATAAAGTGGCCACATATATATCTTGCGTATATATCACTGCAACATAATATGAAACACAAGCTAGTGTGATGGATAGGCATACAGTTATAGATTGCTATGCATTATCAAAATTCCATTATAATGTGGCATACAAGGTACAAAGAACTTAGTATTCCAAAAATGCATAAATTCTATCAAATATGCATTCACTGAAGCAAGTACCTATGAACTACCAGACCTACATGAATCTTTCATAGCAATGCTTAAAGCCATCAACATAACACATAATTTTCAAGTACTGTGTTGAACTTTTTTGCTGAACATTTAATCAGGTTTCATTTATGTTAAAACACTTGATCCAAGAGACATACATGCTTCCAAATAATACTTCATATCCAAGTCTCACAACTATACATAACCAAATATTAGGAATAAAAAAATATGAGATGTGGAGCCATCTTTGGTAACGAGAGTGAGAACAAGAGGGAGACTGTGTGGAGAAAAAGAAGGTATGAGAGGGAGTGGGTGGGGGGAAGAGGAAGAGGGAGAGGGGGAGAGAGAGAGAGAGGGAGAGGGAGAGAGAGAGAGAGAGAGAGAGAGAGAGAGAGAGAGAGAGAGAGAGAGAGAGAGAGAGAGAGAGAGAGAGAGAGAGAGAGAGAGAGAGAGAGAGAGAGAGAGAAAGCCTTCCAGAGGTGATGATCATAATATTTTCAATATAATTTTTTTCTGGTTTTATTGTGAAATCTTGAGATAGTAATTACTGTGAATATTGAACTGAATGATGCTGATATGGATATTAATAAATAATGCCAAAGAAACTAAATTGTACATTTTGTACAAACAAAAACAAACAAACAAGCAAACAAACAAACAAAAAGATAGCAAATCCGAGTTTGTCTGAGAGAAGTTGCCACATGCCAAAGCAAAAATTACAGCTTTCTCAACACCATTCTTAAAAACAAAAATAGATTATTGCTGGGAAGTAAAATCTAATATCTATTGACTATATATACACAAAATATTTCATGCTTACACGGGAAAATGACTGAAAAGGTAAAATACACAATATGAAAAAAATATCTTTGTAAACAAGAAGCAATAAAAAGTTTTCGTGAATTAAGGCAAATACATTCAATCTTCTTTCTAGATATTTATAGCTGAATGATGAAAATAATAAAGGAAAAGACAGATCAAAAAGAACATTTTTAAAATATTGCATTTCAAAGGGGAAAAACAATGCACAGCAAATTTATCCCTGATTAGAAATTGGCCCCAATTATTACTAAGATAAAAGCCAATGAAAATATCCCCTTGCATTCACTTACACAATACATAAACAATGCAAATGAAAAAATAAAACTAAGTATTGATACCATGTACTCTTTCAGGTTTACATCATAAATAATTTTAGTGTTGATTACAAGACATTTCTCCACTGCTTGTGATCCACCACAAAAATAATGCTCTCTGTCACATAATATTCAGAATAAAACATACTGCTAATGCTTTCATATCTGACTGTAGTGTAGCACATTGCCCTCTGAAGATCTCCACAATCAAACTGGTCAAATTTAAACAATCTTTGCCATAACAAACTCTCATAGGGTCCAAACATACATATACCTACTCATCAGCCTTCAAATCCTACATGAGGAACTCATGCACTCGGCTCCAGCTTTCGAGCGCTGACTATTTGCACGGTTAAGGCGGCGAAGAGTGGCATCCCCATACTGAATCCCAGAGCCAATCCTTTCTGGGTCCAGCTCTCCTGTAAGAATATCAGGCATTAAACACTGCTGTGTACAATCATGCCTATGCCACACCATTCAGCCCATTGCCCTTTCCTGGCAGCATACTATGGATTGGGTCAGCCTTAGATGGCTGGTTTTTAAGTATAGTAACTATACTGTCAAAGGAGTAAGTGTTTTCTTTTATATAAAGAAAATAATGATTTGGGTTAATCTTAAAGTAAATGCGGAGATACACACTGGCTGATAAGAAAAGCAATAATATACATACACATTTTATTTTATTTTATCTAAAATGCAAGTTTGAAAAATCAGATGCTCTTGTTATGGAGATTGGAGAGTCATCTATGGTGAAATAACAGGCTGCCTACATCAACTCTAAATCAAATCTAAATTGTTTAATTTGTGCTTAATTTGGCACAGCAAAAATACTGGCATATATTAATCAGCAAGTTAACTCATACATACATGCCATGCCCACTGTTGGTTTAGGTGATTAAATGTCTTTACTTACACATGGCTCCACAAATGCTTAATCACCAGCGTCAATTACCAGTACCACCTATCTTACGTGTATATCCTCTTCTTTGATTTTCATATGGCTATTAGTAATGCTAGTAACATTATGGTTACTATAATGTTTATAATAATAATTACAGCACCAGCATTAATGGCATTAGTAAAAGAGAAAGAGAGAAAGAAAGAAAGAAAGAAAGAAAGAAAGAAAGAAAGAAAGAAAAGAAAGAAAAAGAAAAAAGAAAACAAAGGACGAAAAGAAAGAAAAAAGAAAAAAGAAAGAAAAAATGGAAGAAATAAATAAATAAATAAAGAAAGAAATAAAGAAAGAAAGAAAAGAAAAAAAGAAAAGAAAGAAAAAGAAAAAAGATAACAGAGGAAGAAAAGAAAGAAAAAAGAAACAAAAAATGGAAGAAATAAATAAATAAAGAAAGAAAGAAATAAAGAAAGAAAGAAAAGAAAAAAGAAAAGAAAGAAAAAGAAAAAAGAAAACAAAGGAAGAAAAGAAAGAAAAAAGAAAAAAAAACAAAAAATGGAAGAAAGAAAGAAAGAAAGAAAGAAAGAAAAAAAAAAACAAAAAAACTCAGGGAAAGGGGAAATCTGGTGCAGTTCTAATCTTACCAATTGACTTGTTGGTGGCTGAGGACATGTGGAGCCATCTTTGTTTAAATATATTTCACAACAAAACTACAGTGAAGATTACACTTCCTTAGCAGTACCCGATGTCACCACCGATGGCATGTATATATGTGCCATGCTTACTGTAAGTTTAATATTTTAATTATCTTTAAATATTAACATGATGGCTCTACAAGTACTAAGTCACCAATGAGCCAATTACTCCCTATCTCATCTGTTTACCTTTTTCCTTGATTTTCAGAAATATTTTCTGGTATTTTATATTGCTGCTAGGCATGTCAACATTATTATAATAATAATAATGTCTTTAATAACAATAAAAACATCGACAGTGATAGCATCAGTAATAAAACAAAAATTTCCCAAAGAAATGTGAAGTCAGATGAGGTCAGAAGGTCTACTAATTGATCATCTGTGGCTAAGCATTTGTGGAGCCATCTATGTGCAGGGACATTTCACAAAACAATACTATAATGAACACTACATGTTCCTATGGGATTCAATAGTGGTCTTTAATAATGCCTGAATTAGTCTACAATTAAGAATGATTGATATAAAATGATTTATCCCCTCTCCCATGCTCTACAGAGTGATCACAACCCTGCTGTTTAGCAGAGAGGGATGGAAATACAGATAACTTATATATATGAAACTTTTATACTGAATGAAAATGATATTCTTAAGGAAATCCTTAATTTTGGGTTGATACTGTTGAATGGCAGCTAAAACAGACATGCATACTGTAGATCCTTTAAAAGCAAATATTACAGATAAAATAGCAGCTTACTGACCTGTCTCAATCTTGGCTAAAATGCTCTTAGCACACTTAAGGAATGCTTCCTCTACATTTTCTCCTGTCAGTGCACTGGCTTCCATGAACATCAATTCTGTGGGTATTAGAAAAAAAAAAGGTTATTTAAACACAAAATTTAATGCTGATGCTGGATAGATTTTAAATTGTTTATAAATCACTCTACATAATAATCATAACAATCTAATAAAATTAGTTTTTTTTTTTCCTCGCTTACGGGTAAATATTACTGACCTAAATACATATAGCCTATGCATTTACAGTTCAACATTTAATGCAGTAGTTAATAGTTTACAAATTCACATTTAGATATACAGTCTTAGAAAATTTCCATATAAATATCTCAGACATATAACTTACCATTCTCCTGTGCAAACCTTGATGCTTCCATGAAGGTCACTTGTCGCTCTTCTTCCAAATCCTTCTTGTTTCCCACACACAGAATCATGATGTTAGGAGAGGCCAGTGTGCGGGCATCTCCCAGCCAGTTTCCAAGGGCATTGTAGCTATCTCGAGAAGTCAGATCGTACACCAATAAGGCCCCTGCAGCGCCCCGGTAAT
>NC_061849.1:33088405-33100905 GCF_019202785.1 Penaeus chinensis | reverse complement strand
GGTTAAAATTGAGAGTACCATTTGCAATTTTTTAATGGCCACCATATGAAATACTGTAAAATGTTACTTTTTGTGAAGTATTTTACTGATCTTAAGTTTATTTATAAGTTAACAATTCCAAAGTTAATCACTGCTAACTGTACATATACACAATCACTTCCTCTAGTACAGTTACTCTTACTGCTCATTTTTTCTAATATTCATCAGCTTTACATACCTAAAGTAGACAACACTAAAATGCATATTCCCATCATATACCATAGGCAAATTATCCCCAAATTATAATATCGTAGGCCTATATTTCCTTCAGCACCCTTCCCAAGTCCTGAATTAGACTACAGGAACCAAATACTATCCTAGTCTTCGGAATATTTTGGCTATGCATAGTGACATAACAATGTGACAGAAGACACTGTCCTACAGGGAAAGACATGTTAATACAGAGAAGACACAAGGCATCAATGAAGAAAGACATCTGCTTTGGTATCATTTAGAAGCAGTTGAGTTATATACATCTGTGTCATATATGTTAGTGTCATATAGATGCCATACAAAATTGATACTTTTGATGATATTTGCATATTTCCTTTGATATACATTAAAAAAATAACAACAACAACTACATGGATAATAAGTTTGACAAACACGAATCCTGAATTGCCAATATAAATTTATAAATAAATAAATACAAAAAATATAATAAAACCAAATCAATAAATCAAAAATAAAAATGAGTAATCAAGAGATACCATTACATGGACTGAACATACTGTGACAAAAAAAGATAAAACAAGCATGTTAAATATGTAAAAAAAAACTGTTATGCTAGAGTATAGCATGTGGGCATCTTCCTGTTGTAATGGACAGCATCAGTTAATATATTTTCTATGTATCACTGTATTTTCCCCTTTTAGTGAAAATTTAACTTTTTTTGTGATTTAATGCCTCAACCTCTTCTTCTGGTCTCCAAAGTGAGATAATTATCATATACTTACTAAATAAGTACAAACATATGTACTGCACTTTCACTATTACATAATTAATTTCAAGTCCATTGGTTGGGCCCTGGCAACTCCCTACCTACATATCCATCATCTACTGCTATCCACACTTGATGAAAATCATACAGTATAAGTGAATGATAAATAAACTCTCAATATTTCTTTGTCATTACTGGCAAACATGTTATCTTAAAATATGGAAATTACAGTTGTTTATTGGAATAGATAAGGTTTAGTGTACTTGTAAGGTATAAGTGTACTTGTGCATTTTCTGTTAACAAGGTATTTTCATGGTTTTAGCACATAAAATAGCTGATTGCCAAATAAGAAATCTATACAAGCTCTAGATGTACAAGTTTGTTTGGTGGCTTGACAATGCACCATCCTTTGAAAACTACTATTGGTTAATAACCAAGTCATCTATTTTGGTGTCAAATAAAATATGGCAGAGATTATGTGGCTGATAATGTGACTTTCATGATAGACTGTATATGGATTGAACAAACTGATGAAATAAATAACACTATTCATCTATGATATTTCCTAATTTAAAAAGTGATAAAAATGTGATACTTATAGCAGCTCCATCACCCTTCATTCTTTTATGATAGAAAAACTCAGTAATCAAATTTTGTTTGAAGTGACCTGTACTTGTTTGGAAGAAGAAGAAGAAGAAGAAGAAGAAGAAGAAGAAGAAGAAGAAAAGATCAATGGTATTCAGTTCCTCTGCAGAAAATAACTAATGAAAAAGACCCTTAAGGGGTGATGTTCTGAAAAATATTAGAAAAACACTGAAAATCAGGTAAACATCCCAAAACCTTTGTCCAGGTTCTCTGCTTACACAGATGGCTGCTGACGGGCATATGACAACAAGCTGTGGTGAAAAAATGTGTTTTTTTGGGGTCCTAGCACTTCTATGAGACAAGGAGTGCTAGGCCAGCATTTGCAAGAAAGATGCCCTCTGTTCTGCTGCCCTCTGACTAGATTTCCCTAATTCCCAGCCATTTTTATAGCAAATATTTACAGGATGAGACTACACTCGTCAACAAAGACTCACCAAGCAAGGGGTGACGCACCCCTTCTTTATTACTTTTTTTTTTCTAGGCAGCTAGCTACCCTTAGATTTTCTTTCCCTCCTTACACAAAAGGGTCTTCCTCCTTTTTTATTTCATTTAATGTTTAATGTTATATGTGGCCTTCACTAAAATTACTTTGCAAGTCAGCACAATTACAGCACCTTATCTTATCTATCACAATTACAGCACCTTATCTTATCTATCTTGATTTATCTTTCTTACAGCACCTTATCTTATCTATCTTGATTTATCTTTCTTACAGCACCTTATCTTATCTATCTTGATTTATCTATCAAAATATTTAGCCACCCATATCTCAAAACTATGATTTTGTTGATTTGTTTTTCTTCTCTCAAATGGTTAGACGAATTTTCAAAATCAATGTCACCTGAAAATTTGCACAAAAGACTACAAATTCAAACAAGAATATGTCTTAGAACTAACAATATCTTTAGTTATTGCCCATCACAACTTTTTATGTCAATTAATTTAATTTTTTTCATGGGGAATATTTTTCTTGATAACTAATACCCTTAGAACTAATATCTTGCTTGATATTTTTGGGTTAGTTGACCCCAATCTCATGTTCAAATGACAAAAACTGAGAATTGAATAATAGTGTCTGAGTATATATATTTAACTTTGAAAAGTTATAACGGGTAAACTAAAAAGGTCTGAAGGTCTGAAACTTTGTCTGAAAGACCACCAAACACTTATGTATAATGTCAGATAACTTCATTCAGATTGAAAACAAATGACGGAACAGGGAAAATTGCCCCTTAAACTAATAGACCATCATATGAAAGGACAGTTACATGCTGCTTATTGATTGGGGTACAAAAAACTGACTATTTGAGGCAGTTCAGATCCCAGATGTCGTGTCTGACCA
Organism: Penaeus chinensis; assembly: GCF_019202785.1. Lineage (NCBI taxonomy): Eukaryota > Metazoa > Arthropoda > Malacostraca > Decapoda > Penaeidae > Penaeus > Penaeus chinensis. The sequence goes on along the minus strand of NC_061849.1, from coordinate 33,097,939 downwards.
ATTCTATTGTCCAGAAGTTAAGTCCCTAACTCCACATCACAAAATATATTCATAATATGATATGCTTTTCGGACACTGCCTGAAGGGAGGGATGATGGAATACCCCCAGGAAACATGGACTTCATCTCAGTATGGATGGCAAGCTGGAGCTGTGAGTGGTGCTTTCTGTGATTTTTTCCTTTATTTGTGGCATTACAATTCATGTGTCCAGATTATTTCTTGTACCAACCACAACTTTTTGTCCTCTACAAAAATACAATCTTCAATTTGCCCTAGCTGAGTATGTCCTTAGTGTAAAGATTAACCAATATTTTTAATACTTAAATCATTCCCTTAGCTTTTTAATCATGTTCAATAGCTTTAATGTTTGTTTATTTATCTTTTATCTTAATACCTTATTACATTTTTTTATGGTTGTGGTTTTCACAGAAGTTATTGATTAATGAAACAGGAAGACTGACAAGTGTTTCTTGTCTCAGATAATCAAATGCATCCTGATTAATTCATTAACGACTCTGAATATGATACACAGTTTTCTATTATTGTTTCAAATCTTTTAGGCACTATGACAACAGTGTTTCACAAATATTGGCTTCTATAGGCTTCAACATTATCACGAGTGGAAAGCATGATTAATCATATTAATCATTATTTCTAACTGTACTAAGGTCCATCATTATGTCACAGATGCCCATAAATGTCAAATTAGGTTTAAGTGAAGTAGCTATGCAGATGAAATGCACCAAGCTGACTGACTGTTGCTCTCTGATAATTCTTTTCACAAAGTATGATTCCTTGTGCCTTGAATGTTAACATAAGGTAAAAAATTCTTGTGTTTTAATTCCACAACACCAGCAGAGACTTTCCACTACAATATAAATCATGATAAATAAGCTAGCAAATAACAATTCTCAGTGGCATATTCATATGCTGTTTTATCAATTTTGAAAGAGAAAGCAAAAAAAAATACATAAATATATATAAATATATATATATATATATATATATATATATATATATATATATATATATATATATATATATTTATCTGTTTACAAACACTTCCCTTGGGTGAGTGAATATGTTACTTTATACTGTTTTGGGTCGTGGATTCAAAATAATCAAATCATTGACATAACTCATACTTGATCTGCAAATAATACTGACCTATCATAATTACTGTCACAGAATCAAGACCTCTACAATTTAACTACTATACTCAGATCCTACAACCAGGAGGCTTAAAAATCAGTTCCAAGCTCTAACAATCTAAAATATGCATGGAGAATATCTGGGCCTCTCTGCCATAGTGCCATGAGGCATGAATATAACCATGATCACTATAAACGGTATATCACGTAAGTGAGTATATAGCAATGGAATCATATGGTTTACAACTTCATTTTATATTTGGAAAGATTCAGACACATTTTAACAATATTTGTCTTTCCCTGAGGCAAATTCTGTACCTCAGCTCAATCTTCTCAAAGACAGAACAAAGTAAAAGCAACACTTATTTTGATAAAATACAAATTCTATACATTATGACTGTGATAAATGTTTCCTCAGTAGGAGTGAGAGAAAATAAAAGATTAGTATAACTTAATTGCGTTAAATATTTCTTGGCCATCAGAGCCCTGGACATGCATTTCAGAGGTATGGGAAGTGAATAATATTGGGAGGGGGAGGGAGAGTGTGAGAGGGAAAAAGATGGAATTACCCTAACTTTATCTGGAATCCTGATAACAAGTGTTGCTCTTATGAAAGTGCTGCCTGTGTCTATTTTTCATAATTATCTTTATGTTAATTCTGGAGTAATTCTGAATTTCTTGGTTGAAGATATGAAAAGGGAAACAAGGTCTAACTACTTGAAGGGGTTTTGTGTTAAAATGGTTAACAACCATTGCCTTGAACATTATTTGCCTTTAACTTATCCCATCTTCGTAAGAAACAGTTTGTCAAAGTCGTATAGCTACTGAGAATATAAAACCAGTCAAAGGAAAATTCTAAGCTGGCAAAAAAATCTACCCACAATAATAGTGGACACCACAATAATCGATTTTTCTTATATCATGCCTTCTATTACCTTCATGGAAACCTTAAAGACGAAGAAAAATTTCCCTCTCAAGAGTTTTTACAACGCCTTTGATAAAACTACCTATTTCTAAAGCTCAACGATTTATCTCATATATATTACCATAGAACACCATCAGTATCAGCCCTTACCATAAGATTCCGACATTGTCTGTGACGGAAAATGAAATCTTATTTATCAGTGACGAGAATTCGTAGAAATGCAACCTTAAAAAAGAGAGAAAATCACAAGAACTGTCATACAGTGTAAACATTCCCTGCTTAGAACAGGGTCACGCAAGAGAGATTTTGATTGTCTTGACTTTCAATTTTCAGAACGTAAGTGCTTAGTACTTCATTATAGAATGCATAGTTTTGTAGTTTTATTTTTATAAATGCATTTCAGGTGAAAAGTAAGTATATATCTCTCTGGTTAGGCTAAAAGAAGTTGAGGTTGGTTTCACGTCTCTGCGACACGGGAAAGGTGTGGTGAGAATAATACCCAATTTTATGATTATGGAAATAGATAACTTAAGTTTGACTATGAATACTTTATAACTGTATCTGGTATCTATTGATTTGTAAAGCTGCAAGATCTCGAAATTCTAACGTTTAAGAAGGAAATTTCGTTTCGCAAGAAACGTCTAGTTACATCACCTTCAATCAATACCTATAGTGTCTTTACTTTCCATACAAGTAATTTGTCATTGATATGTTTTAACAAGAATGTCTTAAGGTTAATGACATCCATCAGTATAAAGACAAAGAGTGTAATATCTGCGCTTATATACGCAGAGTAAAGGCCGGTTAAAGGAAGACACGGAACACACATGAGTTTGTACTGTACCCTCTGACAAGAAACCTTTGTTCAATGTGTTAATAATAACGTCTGCATGTGTGCCTCTTCTCACACGCGCAGTATCTTTCTCGCGGTATTTTCAATAAAAATGGGGTTTTCATGAAGTAGTGAAATACGAAAGTCTGCATAACAGATATTTTATTTCAGAATAAGTTAATACTGAACTACATAAATAAATAAGTGCTTAAATTACATTTTTTCCGTTTATCACAAATCCTGGTATTGCAATGATTACCATGATGACAATACCAATTCTTATAGGGTAATAGAATTTACATATAGAGAGATATGTAACTCAGTATAAATACCCCTAACTGTAGTACACCGTTTTGAACAGTAAACGAGTCATTCAGTTTATCAGTTTAACTCATTTGCAGTGTTTCATCCTCGGAGCTATGGCGGGCGTGGTCTCTCTCCAGGGGCGTGTCCTTAAGAAGATGACGGCAGGCAGGGTGTAGGACATTTTCAGGTACACTGCAGTCCACTGTGGGTTGCAAAATAATTACAAAATATAATTTGTCACGCAACTGTTAAGTATGGCAATGTAAGAAGTGAAATATATATATATATATATATATATATATATATATAACAATAGATAAAGTCCTAGCCTTTAACATCAGTATAACCATTCTCAAAATCATATACAAAATTTGATGAATATGATCCCGCCCGTACGTCTTTCTAAGCAACACAGGGCATTGATCAAGCAGGCCGAGCACCTCGCTTCGCCTCACCTTCCACGCAGGGCCCCTTGCACAGCCTGACCTCCGTCGGCTGGGCCTCTGCGCACCGGGCCGGCTTCAGGAAGCGACCAGCAGTCAAGGGCGACGCTCCTGCAACCAGGGGAAGACCGCACGTCACAAGTCGACGCTGGATGCCCAGACCGCACCAGTCAGAACACGCACTCCACGGACCCACTACCCATCTACGGGGAAATTTAATGTAATTTTCAATCAAAGTTGAGATTAGACTGGTAAAATATGCCTGAGACTTCTGGTATGCAAGCACGGACCATTTTTTTCATATAACGAAAACGGTGGTGAACAAAATACGTACTTGGGGGTCGAGCAAGGGAAAGTGTTGCAAGACTGGTTGAAGGGCGAGAAGGAGTAAGGAAGGCCGTCACACAACTCTTCCGAAACTTTGATTTCTGGAGCGTCCATTTTAACACACACCTGTTGACAATTGGTATATTATTAATAAGAGGTTTAGGTAAATATGACTGGATGACGGTAACCGTTAATACAAAAACTGGGTAAAGATTTGTATTTAGGATTTACCTGGGTGACTGAACGCGTACCACCTCCACAAGTGCGGGAACAGGGTCCAATGCGGATGGCGCGTGTGTGGGTTGGGGCAGTGGCAGCTACTACAGGCTTCTGATGATGCCCTTCACGGAGATTGGCGAACCTTTAAGGGGGAGGGGGAGAGAAGCGTTTATGAATAAAAGACTCAAAGCATAATACAAAATGAACTAGTAAAAGCAAAATGCTTGCAATGACAGAATATGATTTTCCATTTATTTACTAAGAATACAGACTGTTGAATGGATATGCGTCACTTTACCTTGCAATCTTATCATGTTGGCGACCGAAGCTTTCTTTGAAGCGATGTTCATCCTTTAGAGGTCCTTTGGGCATTGGCGCGTCCTTCCCCAGGGATCCCATGAGAACAGGAGCCAAGAAACCGTGCAGCAAGTGTGACGGGATGGAGAAGTGAAGACCAGATCCGGCTACGTTGAAATCTTCTACAGAAAAAATGGTATTGCCCTGCTCTTCCTCCAAGTTCTCTATGGCGCTCTGGTCTCCCTCAGGATTTTGAACAGGTTTTGTAAAGGTCTGTTCAGTGTGTGTTGCAGTGATCGGCATTACGGGAGGTTCTTCCTGCTGGACGGGTCGCTCTGCCGGGATGTCTTCAGTGGTACTTGATTCAGTAGTAGTAGGCTGACCGTTAGTAGTTTTTTCCGTGGTGATTTCTTCGGTTAAAGATTTTTCTGTTGTATTTTGCTCAGTGGTAGGTTGTCCTGTTGCCACCTCCTCGGTAGTGATTCGTTCCCGGGTGGTTGTTTCTGCTGTAGGTTGTTCTGTTGTGATCTTTTCTGTATGAGGCTGTTCTGTAATGGTTTGTTCAGTACCAAGTTGTTCTGTGATAGTTTGTTCTGTAGCAGGTTGCTTTGTAGTAATTCGTTTTGTATCAGGTTCTTCAGCATTTTGCTCAAAAGCAGGTTGCTTTGTAACAGTTTGATATGCAGGTGTTAGTTCTTCGACAAGTTGTTCTGTAGTCGTTAGTTTTGCAACAGGCTGTTCTGTGGTACTCTGTGCTGCACCAGATTTTTCTGTGTACATTTGTTCACTAACAGGTAGTTTTGTAAAGGTTGCTTCTGTAAAAGGTTGTTCTGTTGGGGTTCCTTCTTCTACGGAAGTTGACTGTGTAATGGCTTGTTGCTGCTCCATTGCGGCCGGTTCAGCTGTACTTACTTGTTCTGTAGTAACATTATGTGTAGGGGAATATTCCATACCTTGAACTGGAATTGTTGTATTTGTAACTTTCTCCGTTGTGAGTGAGTAAATGTCTTCTACGCTGACAGTTTGTTCGGCGGAAGGCAGGGACACATTTGTCGCATGTGAAGAAACAGAATAATCAGTGTCTTGGTATGCAGTGACTGGGGAGTTTATGACGTTGTGTGCACTGATTGGGGACTCGGTGACGTCCTGAATAGTAGCAGAGGTCGGTTTCTCTTGGTATATGGTAGCAATAACCTCTTGGACTTGCTGTTCGATAGAAGAGGACGGCAGGACTTGATGCATGGAATCCTGACTGTCTCCGACTTCATTCATGGTGGTAGAGACATTTTGGAGATCTTGAATGGAGGTGAGTAGTTCCTGACCTTGGCTAGGATGTGTGGAATTTTCAATTTCTTCGGTGAAGGTCAGGCTCTGCTGTAGTTCTCCGGTAACAGCAAAATCTTCTATGAATGAATTTTTAATTTCTTCATCGGGGGAAAGAATTTGAGTTCCTTCAGTCAAAGTAGGATCGCGAATTTCTCCACTAACCGAAGAATCACCAGGAACGGACGGCATCTCGCTTTCTCCATCAACCAAAGAATGTCCATAGATTTCAGCAGTGGGGCCTAAATATCCAGGAAATTGTCCAGTGGTGTCGGGCGAGGCCAGGTTGCGGTTGGGGTAATTGTCGCATCCGATATAACGGTGGAGGAAAGGAGGCATAAAGTGACAGCGGTAAGGTATAGGTATGTTCCCCAGCTGCGGAAGTGAGAGGAGAATTATCAGGACGTGAGTAGACAAAAATGTGCGTGTGTGTGTGTGTGTGTCTGTGTGTGTGTGTGTGTGCGTGTGTGTGTGTGTGTGTGTGTGTGTGTGTGTGTGTGTGTGTGTGTGTGTGTGTATGTGTGTGTGTGTGTGTGTGTAATGAGAAAGAGATAGACATAGCTATATTACAAGGTTAAACTTTATCTGAAACTTACAGTATGCATAACGGTACGAAATGAATTAAAACATTAGGTAAAAAAGATTTTTAGCACTTACCTCAATAGGGATAGTTGCCTGTGGGAATTTTTCTTTCTTCGTGATGTGTCCGTCTGTTTCATCTGGTTCTTGAACGCTGCTGAACGGGATGGGCTTGTTTGTGGGCCTGCTGGGTCTGTTAGGTCTATTAGGAGGCCTGTTAGGGTTGCTAGGAGGCCAGGTTGGTTTGTTAGGAGGCTTGTAAGGATTACTAGGAGGCCAGGTAGGAGGTCTATCAGGGTTGCTAGGAGGCCAGGTAGGAGGTTTATCAGGGTTGCTAGGAGGCCAGGTAGGAGGCCAGGTAGGAGGTCTATCAGGTTTACTCGGTGGGTTGGGTTGACTGGGCGGTCGTGTTCCGCCACCTCCTGCCCCGCATTTGCCGGCTATACAGATTCGGTTGTTCCCACAAGTGGTGCCGGGGAGCGCTGGGTGTACGCCGCGGGTCGTCACGCCGTTGGTACACATGAGGTACTCACACATATTCTGTTAAGGGAGATTTGTTGTCAGCTTTGTGGGGAAAGGGGCCTATTTTCTGTGATCAGTTTGCATGCTATTAATCTACACTGTCTGAGTTGAGTATGTATATATTAAGGTTATTTTTTGTTTGTTTTTTGTCCAATGAGATTTTTGCTTCTTAGAAAATGAAAGACTTTCGTGACGTACAAATGAATCAATATCATTTTTGTTTGCAATACAGTAATGGTACAAATGAATAATATTATATTTGTTGGTAATACAGTAATTGCACAAATGAATCAATATTATTTTTGTTGTTAGTGAATTTGGTAATAAAAAAAAACATATAGTGAGAAATCACGGATGATCTAGACAGAATATTAGACTGAAACCTTACCCTCTTTGACGGAGTGGCCCTGTAGCCCGCGCCGAGTGCCAGTACACACTGATCATCCGCCGTGTACCTTTGGCCGGGAAGTCCTCCCTGGGTATGATCTAGTCCTCGATACCCTTTACTATCCTCCTCTCTCTCCAAGCACGTATCATTCCTGAAAGAGAAAAGTGGTAATGTAATACAAGTGTTGCTAATACTGAAAAGGTTTCTCACTCATGTAGTTTGGCTTGATGTTGAAATATTCGTTAATACATTCCGATTTTTTTTTTTTTTTTAGATTTTTTGTGCTGGATCTGCATTTGAAAGTTAGAAATTATGCTAATTTCCCCAGGGTTCGTCCTATAGAACTATAGACTAATAAATTGAACCGTTTTTTAATTAACTTTTTTTTTAAAGCAAAGAGATGGTCAGCATGTTTCAATCAATGCTTCCACCCACCCATTAGAACAATTACTTAGCAAGTTTGGAATTCCGTCCTACAGCCACGTTTTGTTGTTTTAATCTTTTAAACATAACCATCAATATAGCTGATCATCTTGACAGGCTTTCCATTCCAATTTACTTTTCATGGACGGCAATAAAAACAGTTAATTCAGCATTAAAAGTATCAAGGGAACGGTAAAAGCTTACTTGAGGAAGGCTCTGATGGCGTCCCGCGAGCAGTTGGACCAGTCGAAGGTCTCTTCGGAGAGCGCCTGGCCCATGATGAAGCCCTCGCCGGGGCAGCGGGCGGCCGCCCCCTCGCCGTCGTGCGGGACGCCCATGGAGTGCGCCAGTTCGTGGGCGGCCACTTGGACGGCCTTGAAGGAGTGGGCCTCGACCACGGAGCAGGACGTCCGAGGGTGGCACAGGCCGCCCACGAAGGTCACGCCCAAAGAATCCTTCGTCGTCTCGAACAGTTCCTTCCTGAGGAACATCAAAAAGCGGGTCTTTACAATTAAACTATGAACCATGGTCATGTTCAACGTTACAGCTTCTTCTAGATTCTTCTATCTAATGAAACTACACATTTTAAACCTATGCGACCTATGAAATATTCACGATATATGAGAGAAGACACTCACCCTGTCAACATTATGGCGTGATGCCAGTAGCCGGGATCGCCGCGCTCAGGTTTCCTCGCACTCGCCCACTCGCAGAAGTTCAGCAAGTTACTTGATGAAAGGCCGTTGGTGTTGAAGGGCGTCGCCCCTTTCTCAGTCCACACGCCCACCTGCACCAGCTTTATCTTGAACTCTACACCCTCACCCACAGCCTGCTGGATGAGCTCTTCGATCTGTGAAGGAGTATTCGTGTTTAAAATACGACAGTTTACGTGTACTTCAGTTGTTTTGGTATTGGTTAGTAATTGATAACATGCATATCGGCATCATTATTAATTTGTGTATGATTAACCAGTCCAGTGTTCACAGCAATTACCATCCCTAGTTTTCACAATAATAAAAAAATATATAATACATGTTGCAAATATCATGAAAATGTATGTTTTGTATCACAACACTCGACACATACTGCCAAGACGCCCGTGGTGATGTACTTCTCGGTGGCGGTGAGCGGGTCTTCAGGGTAAAGGGCGGCCAGGTGGGTCACGAGAGCATCGTCGGAAAACACGGCCAGGCGCAGCACCCTCTTTCCGTTCGGTTTATCTGATGTGAGCAAAAACGGTTTTCATTTTGGGAAGTCAGCTCGGAGTGTCCTCGCAATATTCCTACACTCAGAAGTATATATTTAGTGTTTTAAATGCATGTAAAGGAAGGAGATAATCAATGATACTGAATGAATTATAAGGAATAATAATAATAATAATAATAATAATAATAATAATAATAATAATAATAATAATAATAATAATAATAATACTCAATAATTACGAATGGAAAATAGAAAGTTACATCCATCGTCTCCACTGCTGTACATTACCTGGAGTAGCCGCGCTCTCGTTGGTCTCGACAGGTAACTGATTCTGTAAGATGAGCAGCTGGTCATAAGACGGGTCATGTGATGCGTCGGGCTTGGACAGTTGTGAGAGTAAAAGCTCCAGATCGACGACGTTGCTGTTGATTTTGGGACGAGACTCGTTCTTTTCTGCTGTCTGGAATGATGGAAAAAGGTACGGAGATTGTTACTGTTATTGTATAAATTGTTGATATTTTTCCTATAATGATGGAGTAATTGTTGTCTAGACATTACTACTAAGGTGGGTCACTGGATCCAAGTTTTCAATT
>NC_061849.1:33068405-33075905 GCF_019202785.1 Penaeus chinensis | reverse complement strand
GGATTTATGTTAATGATGAGTCTGTAGAAACCACCGACGCAGAGACAACGAAAACCATCGCCTCAAAGAGTGAGTCATCGGAAGCCACTACTGCCAGCGCTGAGTTGAGAAAAGTCATCACCTTCGATCCAGAGTCGCTGAAAACCCCAGTCAGTAGTGATAAGTCGCGGCAAATATCTAATAACGAAACATCTGTTCCAAAAAATCTCTCTCAGGAAACAACCTCTGTTACCACGAAATCGGTAGAAAACACTGAATCATCACAGATCCCCACGAATGAATCAAAATTGCCAGATGACGAGTTTGTGTTATTCGACGCCGTAAATGAAGCAGTGGAGTCTCTCGCAAGTGAAATCCATTCTCTCACAGAGGAAGAAGCTCAACTGCAGGACGATAAGGAGAATGGAGGAAAATCATCCGAAGACAAGGACCTTGGTGTTGCAGACCAGAACGCCACAGACACGGAAACAAAAAGTGATATTATAACCATGAATCAGAACCCAGAGGCAAACGATCCGGTAGAAGAGGTCACAGAGATGCCATACTCTACAGAAACGATAACAACACAAACCACAATAGATTATTCCATCAGTGAGCAAATAACAACTTCAGATTTACCCAACGAAGCCAAAAACATATCACAAGGACAAGCATATTCAAGATCAGAGGAATCAGTCACTATACGACTCCCTGCAGATGATACGCACCAAGTAGAAAACTTCACAAGTAATGAAACCGAAAAGCAAACTACCACGATAGAAATCCCTATGTCTTCAATCGACGAAAAGCAGCTCACTAATAGTTACAAAGACGAGGAGGAAAGCAGTGCGACATTTTCTGTGGATAATTTTACTATTGCGGGATCAGGCCTTCACTTCTCCCTGCCTTCCCACCTTCTTCAGAACTTGCTTACTTCCGTTCTCATGAACTCTTACGGGAACGGCGCGCCTGTGACGAAGAAAGGAGAGGATCCTCTTGTGAGCAGACGCCAGTCGGAGGAAAGTTTCGACCGCCATCACACTGGACATACAAGGTATTGTGATATTTCAAAAATTCCTTCTTCTATAATAAGCACTTACTGTCGTTCTGATTATACCGAGGTGCAGTTATATCTCAGACACGAATTGTGTAGTCAATTTATTATCTTCTACGGTGTATCTGTCCTGTTATATCTCCGCCTAAATTGTATTCTTGTAATTTTTAATCTCTTCTGCAGAATATCTTACCTTCGGGATGGATATCGACAAGAGCCCTTGTTGGCCGCAACTGCACCCTTTCACACTCGCGCCTTCCGCATCAGCCCTTGCACTCGTGCCTGTGGTGGCGGCACCCGCAGAGTCACTCAGGTAAGGTGTTTAAATACAACCCTTCGAATTACCACACTGAGTTTTCTGACCTTGATATAATTTGAGAATATGAAGGTCATTTTACCGCAAATGTTACAAAACTTTCTCCGCCAGGTGTGCGTTGAGACGAGCGCTCCAGACGTTGTGGTTCCTCAGGCCCTTTGCAATGGGCTGCCCTACAACGTCACGCCCTTCAACCAGTCCTGTAATACATATCCCTGCACCGTACCTGAGTAAGTACTTAACCTCCAAATTAAAATGTGATTTCTAAAGCGTGAAAGTAAACACAAAACGCAAATTTATATAAAAAAAATCTACAATTTTCCTCTTAAGTCTCCCGATTTCCGAGGCTAAGGACAAGGCTGTGAATGCTATAGCGTTTCGTATTTTTTCAGGTGGGTGGTGGGGCCGTGGAGTCCGTGCTCTCACTGGTGCGGTCTCGGCCTCCAGCGCCGGCTCGTGGCATGCGGAATGTCTTTGGTGGAAGGAGCGACGCCCCTCTCTGCAGCTCGCTTCCTGGGCGCTGGGAAATGTTCTAGAGAACAGCCGGTGGACGTGAAGTTGTGTAAAGGATCTTGTATACAAGGTTAGTCATAGAACTCATAATTTTGTGGATATATGCCAGCAGCCAAAACCTCGCATGCAGTCCTATTTTCTTTCGCACACACAACTCTGTCGAACATTAATGCTTATCTCGTTCCCCCCGTCTCTTTTAGTTGACTGCAAGCTGCCAAGCAACCGTCTACACCCGGCTTGCTATCACTTGCTTGGAGAAACTCCCATTGAAAGAGACCACAAGAAGGTGTCGTGAACTTCCTAGGAATTTGCAACTCGGTGAACTTGGGTGTGCTTCGGTTTACGGTCTTCGCCTATGTGAAGGAAGGGAAGGAAAATCAAATCCAAAGACGTGTAAATCTTAGCTGGAATATTTATTTGTGTTGTGAGGATAGCCGGTAATGCAATTGTAATTGGCTTTGTAGGTTAAGTTAGTGTTAGTGTATTTATTATTTGTTAATATGTATTTTATGACTATTTATTATCGTTTGTATATTTTCTTATATCCAATAAATCTACGAGAATTTGAGAATAAGTATTTCTTAATCCCTTCTTGGAATGTTGAGCTATTTTGATAGACGGAAACTGCATTTTCAACAGATTGAAACAATAGGCACACACGGCCTCCCGTAAATAAACACATTAACACACACACACACACACACGCGCGCGCGCAAACACTATCTCTCTCTCTCTCTCTCTCTCTCTCTCTTGTTTTTTCTCTCTCTCGACCTCCATTCCTGATACAGGAAGATGTGTTGTGAAGTATCTTAATTACAATTCACAATACATTCATTGGCCCCGACCTCGCCAATGTCTCTCTCTCTCTCTCTCTCTCTCTCTCACACACACACACACACACACACACACACACACACACACACACACACACACACACACACACACACACACACACACACACACACACACACACACACACACACACACACACACACACACACACACACACACACACGAACCCACTTATCAACCCTCTACCACCACAGACGCACGCACTCACTAACGCACCCTCCCCCCACGCACACAAATACTGTACGAAATATATAGAGATACTGAGAAACACAAAAGTTTGATATGAAGATTAGTATCTAATGTACAGCGTCATTTATTATCAAAGCCAATGAGTAAGTGTGCGCTTCTCAGCCGTCTTTTGTCTTACGATCAGCTGATAATAACGAGTGTAAACAAAACGTCAACGTGTTTCGGTGAGTTTAATATTTCCGTCATATCTTGTATGTCATTGCATGTTCTGCTTAAATATAACATATAAAGTATTTAGAGTTGTTCTAATGGTGTGTCTGTGAAGAAAAAAGGGGAAAAAATAAGTGCAGAAATATGTTCACAACGGGTAATAGGTAACACGTTTGCTCTTCGCGATGTTTCGGTGTGATATATTTCGATAATAGTAACTGAATTATGGAGATTGTGATACTGTATTCGAATGAATTGGGAGAATAGACAAAGCAAAACTAAACGAGTATAATATTAGGTTGTGACCCAGCCTGCAGATGTTTAAATAGTAAATGGTCTTTCAAGGTGTGGTAGTGGTAATGATTGTAAACACCCCAAATAAGTGTCATTTTTAAAGCTGCTTGGTAAAGGTACCAAGTAATTTGATATTGACGGATTGCTTAAGGTGTTTGCGTCCAGACATAGTAGAGTTAATCTGTGGAAACCAAAATATTTGGCCTCATTTGGCCACAAGGTACATTTCAGTTATTTTACTTGTTTAGTGTCCACGTGGAAATTACAAATGAAACTAATGTCAGCAGATATATAGAATAAGTCTGCATTGTAAATCAAGACAGTATTGGTACCTATGCAATTGTCTTTCTCCCTGCTATTCAATAAGTAGGAATCAAATTTAATGCACTACACTCTTCACTATTGTTCTACTACTACATCACTACTATCATCATCACTAGCATTATCTCTGTCACAATCATTATCATTATCATCATAATTATGATCATTCTTATTATTATCCTTATTATTCTTACCATGATCATTATTACAATTATAATTATGATAATTCTGATCATAATTCTTATCATCATTATTAACATCATCATCATTATAATTGCCATTATTATTATTATTATTTATTTATTTATTTATTATTTATTTATTTATTTATTTATTTATTTATTTATTTATTTATTTATTTATTTATTTATTTATTTATTTTTTTTTTTTTTTTTTTTTTGTTATTGTTAATATTAATATAAATATTAATATTAAAATTGTTATTGTTATTGTTATTATTATTATTATTATTGTTATTATTGTTATTATTGTTATTATTGTTATTATTGTTATTATTATTATTATTATTATTATTATTATTATTTTTATTATTATTATTATTATTATTATTATTTTTATTATTATTATTATTATTATTATTATTATTATTATTATTATCATTATTGTTTTTATTTTTTATTATTATTATTATTATTATTATTATTATTATTATTATTATTATTATTATTATTATTATTATTAATATAAATATTATCATTATTATTATTAATATTGTTATTACTATTACTATTATTGTTATTATTGTTGTTGTTGTAGGTGTTGTTGTTATTATTTTATTTTTAAAATCATCATTATTATTGTTATTGTTATTGTTATTGTTATTGTTATTGTTAGTTATTTTTTTATTATTTTATTTTTTATATTTGTTTTTGTTTTTGTTTTTGTTTTTGTTTTTAATTATTATTATTTTTATTTCTATTTCTATTTATATTTATATTTTATTTTTATTTTTATTTTTATTTTTATTTTTATTTTTATTTTTATTTTTATTTTTGTTATTGTTATTGTTATTGTTATTGTTATTGTTATTGTTATTGTTATTGTTATTGTTATTGTTATTGTTATTGTTATTGTTATTGTTATTGTTATTGTTATTGTTATTGTTATTGTCATTGTCATTGTCATTGTCATTGTCAATCTTATTCTTATTTTATTTTATTTTATTTTATTTTATTTTATTTTATTTTATTTTATTTTATTTTATTTTATTTTATTTTATTTTATTATTATTGTTATTGTTATTGTTATTGTTATTGTTATTGTTATTGTTATTGTTATTGTTATTGTTATTGTTATTATTATTTTATTGATTTATTTTTTATTGTCACCATCTTTATTATTATTATTATTATTATTATTATTATTATTATTATTGTTATTATTATTTTACTAATAAAATTTTTATTGTCATCATCTTTGTTATCATTATTGTTATTATTATTGTTATCATTATTATGATTATTATTATGATCATCATTCTTCTTCTTCTTCGTCTTCTTCTTCTTATTATTATTATTTTATATTATTATTATTATTATTATTATTATTATTATTATTATTATTTTATATTGTTGTTGTTTTTGTTGTTGTTAATGTTATTATTGTTGTTTGTATTGTTGTTACTTTTATTATTATTATTATTATTATTATTATTATTATTATTATTATTATTATTATTATTGTTATTATTATTGTTATTATCATTATCATTTTCATTATCATTATCATTATCATTATCATTATCATTATCATTATCATTACTATTACTATTACTATTACTATTACTATTACTATTACTATTACTATTACTATTACCATTACCATTACCATTACCATTACCATTACCATTACCATTACCATTACCATTACCATTACCATTACCATTACCATTACCATTACCATTACCATTACCATTACCATTACCATTACCATTACCATTACCATTACCATTACCACTATTATCATTATCATTATCATTACCATTATTACTATTATTATTACTGTTGTTACTATTATTATTGTTATCATTATCATTATTATCATTATTATTATTGTTGTTATTTTTGTTAATATTGTTAATATTGTTATCATCATTATTTTTATGGGTTCATGTACTACCCAACATTGGTTTTTTTTTTTTTTTTTTTTTTTTTCCGCAGAGATGGCTTCTCAAAGAACCAGTTATTAGGCCTACCTGACCACACCTGTTTACCCTATCCCTTGAATTTAGGGGAATTCAAGTTTTTATTTCTTATACTGTTATCATTGATGTTAATGTCAGGTGTGCTTATAATGGCCAGCTTGGTGACTAAGCACTTGTGGAGCTATCTGTGTTTAAACAAAATTAACAGAACAAAACTACAGTGTCTTAGGTGGCCCCTTCCAGCATCCAAGGTTAAAGGTGATAGTAGAAGTAAGAAGTATTTCTAGTGAACATTCAATGAGTGGGGTAAGGAGGTCAGATCAGTGAGTGTCTCCATAGTGACCACGTAATGAAGGAGTTACCTATATGTCATAAACGATAAAGAAAAAAACAAAACAAAATATAATGGGTAGTGCATGCAGTCTTGATGTCAGTGAGGTAGTACACATAAAACCCAATACCCTACAGTTTGAGCTGCAATAGTAGGGGATTTTATGAATAATATCAACAGGGGGAAATATAGATAAATATGTTGGTAAATACTGAAATACGTGATGAAAACTAATTGTGTGTTACGTACCCTGCCTGACCATCTGCCAAAAATATCATGCGAGTGGAATGTCATCATCAGTACTGTGGCAGAGCAAATATTCAACACAGATTCTGGCATGGTGGAGGTTGCACTTGTTCTTCATTTGACATTAAATCAGTGGGGAAGTCTGGAAGCTCAGTCATGCCCAAATATGTATGGTGGAGTTTGCTGGTCTTTTATCACAGTACTGACAGGCATAGATGCTATGGTGATCATTATATGTGTAGTAAAACTGCTAGATATGGAACTGTGTGCACCTAATGCAATGCAATTGTCAAAAAAGGAACCATCCCGAGCTTTGTTTTCTCATATATGTTGAGGAGATAATTGGCTTTTGCTGGATTCTGAAGTGTGGGAGGCTGTGGTGTCATATCATGTTGTCCTGTTCTGAACCATTATCTTGGTATGTAGATGTTAAAGTTAGCTACATTAGTCTACATTACCTATTTAAAGTAAAAGAAAGATAACGGTGTAATACCTGTAATTATTTATGATTTTATTGTATTCTCCAAATTGTAGTATCATGTCTGAGTTTCTTCATTCTTAAGAAAGAAATAAAGAGGAAATACTGCAGCACAGATGTAACTTGTGACTATCAGGATTATTTTTTTTTTTTGTCAAATTCTTTACTGAAGAATTTGCCATATGATAGGTACTCTTAATGGGTTGCAAGGTTATTTATAGTATTGATTAATTATTTTCACTCTAGATAATTTGAAATGTTTCCAAGCCAGATGGAAATGCCGGAAAGTTTGAAAGCTTCTTTATGGTAATTATTTGCAAATACTTTGGAATCTTTAATCTTACCTGTGATAATTAGGGTTAGTCATGGATGTTCAAGGGAATTTTGAATGTGTAAAAAATAAAGAAATGTCATAGTGGTTGTTCCCCTTTTTCAAATATTTTTGGGGTGAATCTTGATAGTTCATTAGCAGAGACTTTTCACATTATTTTCCTTGTAGTATTAGTGATCTGTGATGCATGGCCTGCAGTCTCAAGTCCTACTGAATAGTGGT
>NC_061849.1:33053405-33058405 GCF_019202785.1 Penaeus chinensis | reverse complement strand
ATTACATTTATATATATGAAGGAATTTCCATCTGTGTTAGCCGTGGAATTTATGACACTATTCTGCTGTATAGCTCAGAGAAAGCAGACGCGAGATTGCTCGAAAAAAAGATAAAGAAAGATGTATCCCCGCCTCGCGAAAATGGCCGGGTGTTGCCGTCTTGTTGATCATGGAGTTTTTTCCCGCCTTTTTTTTTCTTTTCTTCTTTTTCTCTTTTTTTTTCTCTCTCTCTTTTTAGCTCTCTTCATGTTCACGCTGCGAGTGTCGGCAAGTAGTCAAGGAGTCCCGTGTTAGTGGGACCTTGTTTCATCGCTCCTCTTTTTCGTTCAATTTTTTTTTCTTCCTTTTTTTTGCGGGGTCAAGAGAGAGAGAGACAGAGAGAGAGAGAGAGGGACAAAGACAGAAAGGAAAAAAAAAATAAAGTAAATAATGTATGGGAAGAAAATGGAAGAAACACAACCGTATTTCGAAGCCCGGGAAGAACATTTAACATTTTTCCCCCCCTTCCTCCTCCTCCTCCTCTTCCTCCCTTCATGCCTGTTTTCTCCTCTCCACTCTCCTCTCCTCTCTTCCTTTCTCTTTCCCTCCTCCTCCACTCGGCGGCCGATGGCAACGCCGAACCTCATTCTACGAAAATACGAATCAGCAACTGCGATTTTATCTATTAAAAGTTGGAAAAGTTTTAACATCCCTGTCCTGATATTCAGAAGCAAAGCACTTTCTGGCATTTAACTTGGGGGAAAAGGATGATGAGTGTAAACAGTGCATCGAGCTAGAGTGAAGGGAGAGGCTGGTTGTGGGGGGAGGGGGGGGGGGGGGAAGGGTTTAGGAAAGGGTGAGGGGGTGTAAGGCTTGAGGGGAGGATGAGGGGGTAAGGGTTGAGGAAAGGGTGAGGGGGTAAGGGTTGAGGAAAGGGTGAGGGGTAAGGGTTGAGGGAAGGGTGTGGGTAAGGGTTGAGGGGAGGGTGAGGGGGTAAGGGTTAAGGGGAGGGTGAGGGGGTAAGGGTTGATGGAAGGGTGAGGAGTAAGGGTTAAGGGAAGGGTGAGGGGTAAGGGTTGATGGAAGGGTGAGGGGTAAGGATTGAGAGGAGGGTGAGGGGGTAAGGGTTGAGGGGAGGGTGAGGGGTAAGGATTGAAAGGAAGGTGAGGGGGTAAGGGTTGAGGGGAGGGTGAGGGGTAAGGGTTGAGGAAAGGGTGAGGGGTTAAGGGTTGATGGGAGGATGAGGGGTAAGGGTTGAGGGAAGGGTGAGGGGTAAGGGTTGAGGGGAGGGTGAGGGGTAAGGGTTGAGGGGAAGGGTGAGGGGTAAGGGGTTAGGGGAGGGTGAGGGGTAAGGGTTGAGGGGAGGGTGAGGGGTAAGGGTTGAGGGAAGGGTGAGGGGTAAGGGTTGAGGGGAGGGTGAGGGGTAAGGGTTGAGGGGAGGGTGAGGGGTAAGGGTTGAGGGGAGGGTGAGGGGGTAAGGGTTAAGGGGAGGGTGAGGGGGTAAGGGTTGATGGAAGGGTGAGGGGTAAGGGTTGAGGGAAGGGTGAGGGGTAAGGGTTGAGGGGAGGGTGAGGGGTAAGGGTTGAGGGGAGGGTGAGGGGTAAGGGTTGAGGGGGGGTAAGGGTGAAGGGGAATCAGAGTTGGAGAAAGGGTTGAGGGAAGTGAGGGTTGGAGGAGGGTGAAGGGGAGGGCGAAGGGTGCAAGGGTTGTGGAATGAGTGAGGGAAGTAGGGGTTTGGGACAGGATATAGGGTGTAAGGGTTGGTGAAGGGTGAAAGGGGGGAAGGGTTGAGGGAAGGGTGAAGCCTGGCGTTTGGGTAAAGGTTGGGATAAGTAGAGGAAAAGCATATCGGTTCGAGTTTAAATTAATGGTAAGAGAAAAGAGAAAAGAGTGTACAGTAAGGGTGAGGGTGGAATCAAGGATTGAAGAAGACTGTAAGGATTTGGGGATTTAAGTGACTAAGAAAATGTGAGTTTGGGTAAGAAGTGAGGGAAAGGGTGAACTTAGGGTAAGCGGGAGGTTGGGTAGGGGTTAAGGAAAGGGTGACGTGTAAGAGAGAGAGGTTTGGGTAAGGGTCGAGGAAAGGTTGAAAGTGTAAGACCGAGGTTTTCAAAGGGTTAAAGAAAGGGCGAGGGGAGTAAAAAAGAGGTTGGAGGTAAGGTGAGTGAAGGGAAAGGCAGGGTGAGGATATAAGGGTTGAAGCAAGGGGGGTGTTGGGGGTAAGGGTGAGGGTAAGGATGAGGTAATAGGTAGTGGCTGAGGAAGGGATGAAGGTCCTAGGTGTTAGGGAGTAAGGGTGGAAAGGTTCAAGACTCAGGGTGAGGTTGGGAAGGGTGTTTTTGGCAAGGGTGAAAGGAAGAAGCGACAGCTCGGGGAAAAGGTTGAAGTAGATTGAAGTTGCAAGGATGGCTGAAGTAAAAATTGAGGAGAGAGTAAACGGAGGAAAGAGGAAAAGAGTGACGTAAGGGTCAGGTTGGCTTGAAGTTTGGGCTAAAGAGCGAAAGAAAGGGTGAAGTTTCGCGATGAAGATAGCAGTTCGGATTGAATTAGAATCGGCGAAAGAGTCGGAGGGTGTAAGGATGAGAATGGGAATAAAGATCCCAAACAGAAGATCAAAAAAAGGCAACAAAGATCGAAGCTAGAGACAAAGGAAACAAAGAAACGAGAGAAAGAGCCGCTTTAATGAAGGAAACGCTAAGGAAATCCTCGCAACTCAGGGTGATGGATGTTGGCTGGATGCAGATTTAGATGGGAAATGTCATCCTTATTCGTAGAAAGTGGGAAAGGATGACTGTAATGCGAGGATATTTGACAAAAGTCTTGACGCTTATGAATGGGAGTCGAGCCGCGTTATCACGGGAGACGGATGGGGAGGGAATGCGTAAGGGCGAGCTGCCGTTGGGAATGTTATTGATTCTGGTACTTTTGTGCGGCGGTGGTTTATGGTGTGTGGGGGTAATTGTGTTGTTGTTGCATTTGTGCTGCTTTTGATTTCGTTGTGCATATATATATATTTATTTTTTTTCTTCTTTTTCTTTTTCTTTTTCTCTTTTTCTTTTTTTCTTTTTTTCTTTTTTTTCTTCTTTTTCTTTTTTCTTTTTCTATTTTTCTTTTTTTCTTTTTCTTTCTTTTTCTTTTTCTTTCTTTCATTCTTCTTTTTTCTTTTTTTCTTTCTTTTCTTTTTCTCTTTTTCTCCTTTTCTTTTTCAATTAGTCAATATCATTTTTTCTCCCATTTCCTATGTTAATAAACCCTTCTTTTCTCTTTTTCTCCCCCTTTTTGCTCTAATATCTGATCTCAATGGCCTGGACGCCCGCAAGACTCCTCACAAGGAAACGAAGTGTATTCCCTCTGAGTCTATCCTACCCCCCCTACCCCCCTACCCCCCTACCCCCCCCCCCGTTCACACGTCTCGCCATATCTCGCCCTTACGTATTCCCAGTACGGAAATTGGCAAAGTTTTCTCATTAGGTGAACAAAAGTATCATGTCCTTTGGCTGTAGAGGTATGGCGATTGGTTCGATGACGATGATGGTGTTGATGACGATGATGTTGATGACGATGATGACGATGATGGTGTTGATGACGATGATGTTGATGATGACGATGATGACGGTGATGATGACGATGATGTTGATGATGTTGATGATGATGATGACGATGATGATGATGATGTTGATGATGATGATGATGATGATGATGATGACGATGACGATGGTGTTGATGATGATGACGATGATGTTGATGATGACGATGATGTTGATGACGATGATGATGTTGATGACGATGATGTTGATGACGATGAAGTTGATGACGATGATGTGTCGATGGACTTTCTAGATTTTTTTTTTCTTCGTAAGGCTAGCTTCAGAGAGAACCCCCCTCCCCCCCTTTCCCCTACATACACACAAATAGATAATAAATAAGATGAAATGTAGTAATAATAATGCTAATAAAGCTCAAGCGTCCCGTTCGAAGAAGAAGATGGAGAAGAAGAAGAGGGAGTTTCGACGCCGCCCCCGAGACTCAAGAGTAACGCCTCTTTAAGTTGATGGGATTTTGCTTAACTGATCCGGAGGTCTTGTGTTGTTCGGGGCTGTGGGGGGGTGGGGGTGGGGGAGGGTGGAGGGGGGGGGCGGGGGAGGATGGGGGGAGGGGGTGGGGGGAGGATGGGGGTGGAGTGTGTGGGGGAGGATGGAGGGGTGAGTGGGGGAGGATGGAGGAGGGGTGGGAGTGTGGGGGTGTGGGGGTGTGGGGGAGGATGGAGGAGAGGGGTGAGGGTGTGGGGGAGGGTGGTGGGGTGTGTGGGGGAGGATGGAGGAGGGGCTGTGGGGGAGGGTGGAGGGGTGTGTGGGGGAGGATGGAGGAGGGGCTGTGGGGGTGTGGGGGAGGATGGAGGAGGGGGGTGTGGGGGAGGGTGGGGGTGGAGGGTGTGGGGGAGGATGGAGGAGGGGTGTGTGGGGGGTGTTGGGGAGGATGGAGGGGGGGCTGTGAGGGTGTTGGGGAGGATGGAGGGCGGCTGTGGGGATAGGGGTGGGGGTGGGGGTAGAAGGAAAGAAGTCGGTGCTCTTTGTGCATCTTGTTGTGACTCATGAGCCCCTGCGTTCTTCGTCGGTGCTTTTGATTCTCATTGTGTGCTCCTCTCTTCTGTCTGTCTGTCTGCCTTTCTCTTTCTGTCTGTGTATCTGTCTTTCTCTCTCTGTCTGTGTATCTGTCTTTCTCTTTCTCTCTTTCTCTCTTTCTCTCTTTCCCTCATTCCCTCATTCCCTCTTTCCCTTTTCTCTCTCTCTCTCTTTCTCTTTCTCTTTCTCTTTTTCTGTCTCTCTCCCTCTCCCTCTCCCTCCCTCTCCCTCCCTCCCTCCTTCTTTCCCTCCCTCTCTCCCTCCCTCCCTCCCTCCCTCCCTCCCTCTCTCTCTCCCTCTCTCTCTCCCTCCCTCCCTCCCTCCCTCCCTCCCTCCCTCCCTCCCTCCCTCCCTCCCCCCTCCCTCCCTCTCTCCCTCCCTCCCTCTCTCCCTCCCTCC
>NC_061849.1:33043405-33045905 GCF_019202785.1 Penaeus chinensis | reverse complement strand
GTGTGTGTGTGTGTGTGTGTGTGTGTGTGTGTGTGTGTGTAACGATTCCAGTATGAATGCGACGACCTTTTTTTCGACATTACGTAATGCATCGAAGAGCAGCCATTTGAGAAGGACTAAAGCACTCCAGACCCCGTTTTATTCGACCACCAAGTCACCTCAAGAAACTGAGCGTTGGCCGAACTTCATGAGAACTATATTTCAGACTCGGCAAACCCAGTACTTTTTATTTGGTTATTTACTTTATTATTATTATTTTTATTGATAATGATATATATTATATACATATTATCTTTTTTTTTTTTTTTTTAGATAACTCGTCTCTAGTTTCGAGAGAGTTTCGAGATTTTTGTTGAGTAAAACAGTTTGGTTAAGATCACTTCTTGATTGGTGGTAATCCGTTGTTATCATCCCATTCCTTAAGAATACGATAAAGTGAATTACGTTAGTGTGGCGTGGCCGAATCATTATGAAAATGAGGAAAAGTAGTGGTTCCAGTACAGAGCCTTGCGCCACTCCCGTATCATTAAGTAAAACGGATGATTTCCTGCTCTCTGGAGATAACATTTCGTTGAAGGGGGTAAGGGTAACTTTTTTCGGGGGGGGAGGGGGGTGGGTCTGTGTGTGTGTGTGTGTGTGTGTGTGTGTGTGTGTGTGTGTGTGTGTGGGTGGTGTGTGTGTGTGTGTGTGTGTGTGTGTGTGTGTGTGTGTGTGTGTGTGTGTGTGTGTGTGTGTGTGTGTGTGTGTGTGTGTGTGTGTGTGTGTGTGTGTGAGTGTGTGTGTATGTGTGTGTGTCTACTTTCCTATTCTTGAGTAGTTATATGTAATGAATTTGTGTGTGTGTATGTATGTGTGGCCCCATTGTAGATGATTGTGTGTGTATGTGTATGTTTTTTTTATGTCTTTCTCGATATCGGCAAGATTTTGGCAAATAATTTTAAAGATTGTCCATATCAACAGAATATTCCCGGTGTTTTGGATGAAATGAATTTACACATGTCAAAAGAACAGTACAGGAGTGTATTACATGTGTTTCTCTATCTCTTAGTCTGCCTTTATGTGTACGCGACGATCTGTCTTAATATTTTTGTTTCCCTATCACTTACGTACTTCAGCTTTGTAATTTTTTTTCTTCTTTTATGTTATAATATATCCCCCCACCACGACAGTACGTGTATTTATATAAATACAACCTAAAATGTATTTAATATTTGTAACTAGGGGGTTCCGATCCAAATATCTTCCAAACAGATCTTTGTTTTTAATTGTGGGCTGATTATCGCTAATATAGCATTGGAGCGTTGTTGATTACATTCCATAAGAAACGGCATTTAAGATTCAAGTAAACAGTGTGTTGTTTCAGTATGCGTGTTATTTGATATGCCACTCTTTGCTCATATAATGATGATACGTTGATAATCGTGTGTCTTTCGTCGGAAGGATTTTGTTCTTTGAAGAAACGTTTGTGAGGCTGTTTTGGTAGAGATGTTTGTTTTATTTTGCTGCTAGTGGAAACGTTTGTAAGGTTTTGCTTTTGGGGGAAACGTCTGTAAGATTTTGCTATTAGTGGAGACGTTTATGAGAGGTTGCTTTTGGGGGGAAACGTTTGCAGGATTTTGCTTTTAGTGAAGACGTTTATGGGAGCTTGTTTTTGGGGGGAAACGTTTGCTAGAGTTTGCTTTTAGATATAAGTTTTGCTTTGATTATTTTTTTGTGAGTTTTTGTGTGTATTGAGGGAGTCTTTGCTACATTTTTGCCTTTCGAGAAAACGCTTGTTAGATTTTGATATCTTAAGAAAGTATAGTTTGTAAGAGTTTGATGTTCGAGAAAGAACAGTTTAATAAATTTGGTGTTAGAGAAAACGATTGTTATGAAAGACTCAGATCGTGAGTTGGGCATTATCACTCTCTCCCCTTTTCCCCCCCTTTCCCCCCTTCCCCTCCCCTTTCAGACGTCCCGCACTGTCGCCCATTATTGATTCATGGGCGTGTCATGTGGTGGGCGGGGACTGTTTACTCAACAATATTTACATCTCGACTATTGAAATCCGGTTTACGGTGTAGTACTACGTTCTCATTCCTCCCCTCCCCCCTCGCCTCCCCCTCTGCCCCCTTCCCTAGCTCCCTTTCTTGTCTCCATTATCCGCGAGACAGGGTGCGAAAAGGGGGGAGAGGAGGGTGGGGTAAGGATGAAGGGGAGGAGGTAGAGGGAAGGGGGGAGGGGGGGGGAGGGCACCTGGGCACGTCTGATGAAAGGATTTGATAGACAGCTAGTTGGGCGGAGGCGAGAGGCCGCTTCGGAAATATGATTAGCGCTTGATTGTCACCTGATCGGATTTCGTATGCACGCATTTGAATGGATTTGAATAAAGATTTGAATACCGAGAGAGGGGGATCCTGTGAACGGAAAGAGGCTGGGGGGGAGGGGTAAAGGGGTTAGGGGGGATGGGGTAAGGGGTAGGAGAGAGGGGAAGGGAACATTAGGGAAGGAGAGGAGAGAA
>NC_061849.1:33020905-33023405 GCF_019202785.1 Penaeus chinensis | reverse complement strand
CGTGGGCGTGAAAAAAATCTGTAATTATATGATATGGTTTGTATATCAAAGGAGCTGGAGGGAGGGGGTAGGGGGAGTGGGGTGGGAGGGTAGGAGAGGGAGAAGTTGTTGGTGTAAAGGAGGGAGAGTGTCACACACACACACACACACACACACACACACACACACACACACACACACACACACACACACACACACACACACACACACACACACACACACACACACACACACACACACACACACACACACACACACACACACACACACACACACACACACACACACACACACACACACACACACACACACACACACATATATACATACATACAATCTCGTGGAGTAGTATTGTAATACTGAAACACGTTCGAGTTCTATTTTTGTTTTTAAGATTAATCAAGCCATTCCGAAGATAATATATTTTGCAATCGTATGTATATTTACCTTTTCATGAAATCCCATGGGAGAGCAAATTGACATAAAAGAATTATTTAGTAAACGAATTAATGCTGTGCTGTTGATTTATCCAGCAATCTTGTATAGGCTGGATATGAAAACGTGGATGTGGCTGTCGGATTTATACGGCCTCCCTCGCGAGCGGGACGGAACCGACCCTACGCCAGCAGTCCATAGAGTCGATTTCCGCGCGATTCCCCGCGGCAGCCGCGACTCCTCTCTTCCCTCCAGACATATTTCCATAACTATGATTTATATTAAGCAATTTGCATACAAAATCCCGTTCATAGATGAAAGACGAAACTGATAACTTTGTAGTATTGAAATATACGAGGCAATGGGTTGACAACGGAACAGACGACAACCCAGCATACAGTCGGGCATCATCGGGACTCGCAGGGAACTAGGCTTTTATCTTCCTCTTATTTCCGTGATTGAAGCGAATGGGAGATGGAGAGAGAAGGGGATGAAGAGGGAGAGCCAGGGGAGGAGGAGAAGGTAGGAATGGCGTTGTTAGATTGGGAGAAAGCGAGTGGAAGATGGGGAGCTGGGGAGAGGAGGAGATGAAGAAGGAGAGGAAGAGGAAGAGGAGGAGGTGGTAATCGCGTTGGTGATTGGGGAAAGCGATTGGGAGATGGGGAGGGAAGGAGATAGAGAAGAAGAGGAAGAGGAGGAGGTGGAAATCGGTAATAGGGGAAAAACGCATGGGAGAAGGGGAGAGAAGATGATAAAGAGGAAGAGGGAGAAAGGGATGTGGAAATTGCGTTGGCGAATGGGAGATGGGGAAGGAAAAGATAAGCATTGGTGATTGCAAAAAAAAAACAAAAAAAAAACGAAGGAGGGAAAGGTTGTGATGAGGAAGGAAGAGAGAAACGGAATAAATCTATTAGTAATGGGATACAGTAAGAAAGATTATGTTCACTTAGGTAGATGTATAAATAATTATGTGTACATAGATCCACATCGGTAGATACATAAATATGATAAATATAGAAGAAGGAAAAATAAGAAGCTAACCAGGATATGGGTCATTAGAGAATGAGAAAGGGAGGAAAGGAAGAAACAGAAGGAAAAAGAGGAAGAGAGAATATTAACTCATTCAGGAAACTGCTGGAAATGTGGTTGGAGGCTTAGCATACTATTCACCCATTTTAAGAGAAAGGGAGCCTACAAAAGCCATTAAAGCATTGGCGAATGAAGGAGAAGCAGAAGATAAGTAAAAGCGAAAGAAAAATTAATTACAAGTCATCGTCCAATAAAGCAGAAATAATAAAAACAAAAACAAAGCATAGCCGGATAAATAAGAAAGAAAAGAAAAAGAAAATCCAGAACATAGACAAAAAAGACGAAGGAGAGAAAGAAAAAAATAAATTAACCACGCCATAATAAACAGAGGAGTTAAAGAACAGAAAAGAAAAGAAAAAATAATACGGCGTGTATGAGCAGCTCCCATCCTCCTCTTCCTTTTCCTTTGCCTTTTTTCCTATTCTCATTTTCCTTTGCTTTTTCTTTCCCCCTTGTTTCCCCCTTTTCTTCTAGACATAAGAAAGAAAAAAATGAAATCCCAATCCAAGACGAAAGAAAGAAAGACAAGAAAACACGAGGAGTTAAAGAGAAGAAACGAAAAGGGAAAAAAAAGACAATTAATACGGCATGTCTGAGCAGCTCTTCTTCCGCCGGGAAATGTATGCATCGACGGACCAAGAAAATTCCTCATGAAAGATCCCTCTCTTGCCGAGCCATAAATTATGTAAGTTTCCCCTCAGACGAAGTCCGTCCGACGCGCGAAGGGCACTCACTCCCTGCGTCGGGAGGGAGGAGGCGCGGTCGCTGCCCCTGGAGGTGGATTTTTTTTTTTTTTTTTTTTTTTTTTTTTTTGATGTATTGATAGTTTGTTTTTAGTTTTTTTTCTTTGTTTATTTATTTTTTTTGTTTTCTTTGTTTCTTTGTGGTCTCTTTTTTTTGCTAGTTTGTTTATTTCATTGTTAGTTTTTTTTTGTTCTTTTTCGCTTTTCTTTGTCATTCTTTTAGTTTCACTTTT
>NC_061849.1:33008405-33010905 GCF_019202785.1 Penaeus chinensis | reverse complement strand
ACTCTCTCTATCTCGCTCTCGCTCTCTCTATCTCGCTCTCACACTCTCTCTATCTCGCTCTCGCTCTCTCTATCTCGCTCTCACACTCTCTCTATCTCGCTCTCACACTCTCTCTATCTCGCTCTCGCTCTCTCTATCTCGCTCTCGCTCTCTTTATCTCGCTCTCGCTCTCTCTATCTTGCTCTCACACTCTCTCTATCTCGCTCTCACACTCTCTCTATCTCGCTCTCGCTCTCTCTATCTCGCTCTCACACTCTCTCTATCTCGCTCTCGCTCTCTCTATCTCGCTCTCACACTCTCTCTATCTCGCTCTCACACTCTATCTTGCTCTCACACTCTCTCTATCTCGCTCTCACACTCTCACTATCTCGCTCTCGCTCTCTCTATCTCGCTCTCACACTCTCTCTACCTCGCTCTCGCTCTCTCTATCTCGCTCTCACACTCTCTCTATCTCGCTCTCTGCTCTCTCTATCTCGCTCTCACACTCTCTCTATCTCGCTCTCGCTCTCTCTATCTTGTTCTCACACTCTCTCTATCTCGCTCTCACACTCTCTCTATCTCGCTCTCACACTCTCTCTATCTCGCTCTCGCTATCTCGCTCTCACACTCTCTCTATCTCGCTCTCGCTCTCTATCTCGTTCTCACACTCTCTATCTCGCTCTCGCTCTCTCTATCTCGCTCTCACACTCTCTCTATCTCGCTCTCGCTCTCTCTATCTCGCTCTCACTCTCTCTATCTCGCTCTCACACTCTCTCTATCTCGCTCTCACACTCTCTCTATCTCGCTCTCACACTCTCTCTATCTCGCTCTCACACTCTCTCTATCTCGCTCTCACACTCTCTCTATCTCGCTCTCACACTCTCTCTATCTCGCTTTCGCTCTATCTCGCTCTCACACTCTCTCTATCTCGCTCTCGCTCTCTCTATCTCTCTTT
Organism: Penaeus chinensis; assembly: GCF_019202785.1. Taxonomy (NCBI): domain Eukaryota; kingdom Metazoa; phylum Arthropoda; class Malacostraca; order Decapoda; family Penaeidae; genus Penaeus; species Penaeus chinensis. The sequence goes on along the minus strand of NC_061849.1, from coordinate 33,009,971 downwards.
CTCGCTCTCGCTCTCTCTATCTCGCTCTCGCTCTCTCTATCTCGCTCTCTCTATCTCGCTCTCGCGCTCTCTCTCTCTCTCTCTCTCTATCTCGCTCTCGCTCTCCCTATCTCGCTCGCGCTCTCTCTATCTCGCTCTCACACTCTCTCTATCTCGCTCTCGCTCTCTCTATCTCGCACTCACACTCTCTCTATCTCGCTCTCGCTCTCTCTATCTCGCTCTCACACTCTCTCTATCTCGCTCTCGCTCTCTTTATCTCGCTCTCACACTCTCTCTATCTCGCTCTCGCTCTCTCTATCTCTCTATCTCGCTCTCGCTCTCTCTATCTCGCTCTCACACTCTCTCTATCTCGCTCTCGCTCTATCTATCTCGCTCTCGCTCTTCTCTCTCTCGCTCTCTATCTCGCTCTTACTCTCTCTATCTCGCTCTCACACTCTCTCTATCTCGCTCTCGCTCTCACACTCTCTCTATCTCGCTCTCGCTCTCTCTTACTCGCTCTCACACTCTCTCTATCTCGCTCTCGATTTCTCTCTATCTCGCTCTCACACTCTCTCTATCTCGCTCTCTCTCTGTCTCGTTCTCGCTCTCGCTTTCGCTCTCTCTCTCTGTCTCTTTCTCTCTATCCCGATCTCTCTCTCTGCCTCGTTCTAACATTCTCTCTATCTCTTTCTCTCTCTGCCTCGTTCTCGCTCTCTCTTTATCCCGTTCTCATATTCTCTCAGTCTCGCTCTCGCTCTGTCTGGTTCTCGCTCTCTCTCTCTTTCTCTCTATCTGTCTCTGGCTCGTTCTCGCTCTCGCTCTGTCTCGTTGTCTCTCTCTCTCTCTCTCTCTCTCTCTCTCTCTCTCTCTCTCTCTCTCTCTCTCTCTCTCTCTCTCTCTCTCTCTCTCTATCTCTCTCTCTCTCTCTCTCTCTCTCTCGTGGTCCGGAGTTCAATTCCCCGCCGTGGGAATTGTTGAAAAAATCCTGCATTCCCGACTGCTGGCTTAAGCCGGATCTCACGGCGAGAAATATGAATGTCGCCTGGAGAAAGTCAAACGCAGGTGTTGTGGCAAAAGCGATAATGCAATGGACTATGATTAATTAGGAAGGACATCCAATCAGACAAGGGTGGTACTGCCAAATAACTTCTCAGTAATGAACTGACTGAGACCTAAGCCTTGCAGTGGAATGAATGGCTATAAAACACGTCTCATGTACACGTCTCCCGTCCACGTCTCCTCTTAGGTGAAATACGAGTTTAAAATATTTTCATTGACGTGATATTAATTGTGACTAAAATAACATTAAATGAATGTATAGTTATTCTTGTATGATAGTCTATTTGTGTTCGGTGAATTACAGTTACAAATACTGAGACATATAAATAGTGAATACGTAATGAGTTCGGCTGTGTTCTATAAAAACCCTTAAAGAATATAGAATAATGATTATTAACTTGAAAAGACCTTAGTTATTGTACGTTATACTTTGTTGGTGTCATAAAACACAAGTTGGTTTGCTTAAATAAGTATGCGCTCTGACTCCCTCCTGTGACCTGAACAGGTCTAAAAAATGGGATGTTACGA
>NC_061849.1:32985905-32988405 GCF_019202785.1 Penaeus chinensis | reverse complement strand
TGATGGTAATAATAATAATCATGATAATGATGATAATGATAGTAATAATAATAGTCATTATAATAATAATAACGATAGTAATACCAATAATAATAGTAATAATGATAATAACATCAGTAGAAAGAGGAAAAGAAAATGATGAGAATGATAAACGAAAACAGCAGAGAGCGAGAGAGAGAGATAAAAAAAAAACAAAAAAAACAAGCACAGGATATGCTTACAAAATCGTCGAGCGCGAATGCCATTGGTGCTTTTGAACAATCGTCTCGCCCGAATGTGTAATGACCCGCGTGTGGTGATGATCTAGTGATGGCTAGGGATTGGTGGTGATAAAGGGGGGGTAGGGTGAAGGGGGAGGGGAGGGGAAGGAAGGATGAAAGGGCTGGGTGCTTGGGGAAAGGGAGGGTGAAGGGGGTGGGTGCTTGGGGGGAAGGGAGGGTGAAGGGGGTGGGTGCTTGGGGAAAGGGAGGGTGAAGGGGGAGGGGGAAAGGGAAGGGAGGGTGATCGGAGAGTGCGCTTACGGGAAGGGAGGGTGAAGGGAGAGGGTGCTTGGGTAGAGAGGGTGAAGGGGGAGGGGAGGGGAAGGAAAGCTGAATGGGGAGGGTGAAGGAGAAGTGTGCTTGGGGAAGAGAGGGTGAGGAGGATGCATGGGGAAGGAAGGGGGATTGAAGAAAGAATTGTGAAGGGAGAGGGTGCTTTGGGGAAAGGGAAGATGCTTGGGAGGTAAAAGTTCCTGGGAAAGGGGGAGTGCCTGAAATGGTAAGCTGAGGGAGGGAGGGTGCTTGGTAAAAGGAGCTTGAGGCGAAGTGTGCTCGGGAAAAGTAGTTGGAAACTGAAGTAGAGAGAAGAGGGTGCTGTGAAGTAATCGAGAAGGGATGGGTGAGTGAGGGTACGTGAGAAGGAAAGGGTGATTTAGAGCACATGAGAAATGAAGGTGTAGGGAAGGTATGTCAATAGGGAAAGGGGAAGGAGGGTGCATGAGATGGGAAGGGTGAGTTAGAGCACAAGAGAATAGAGGGTGAGTTAGAGCACAAGACAAATAATGGGTGAGTTCGACCACATGAGAAATGAAGGTTGCGATTGCTTGTGAGCTGGAGGGTGGGGGGAGGAGAGCCCTGGGGATGAGAGATCGGGAGAAATGATTGTGCTGATGATATTAATGATAACAGTAGTGATGATCACGTTGTTGATGACCTTCCTGATTAGTGTAATGGCGATGATTGAAGGCGGTCGCTTTTACCCTTAACTACCAATTAGGACATGTTGATGATGGTGATGATGATGGTGTTGTCGTTGCTTGTAGGAGAGATGGAGGGAGGGGGAAGAGGGGGAGGGAGTTAGGGGGGAGGAGATGGGAGGAGGAAAGAGGAGGGAGGGGGTAGGAGGGAGGAGGGAGGAGGGAGGTGGAGGTAGGACGGGGGTAGGAGATGGGAGGAGGGAAGAGGAGGGAGGGAGGGATAAGACGAGGAAGGAGGAGGGAAGGAAGGAGGGAGTGAGATGAGGCAGGAGGAGGGAGGGGGTAGGAGGGAGAGGGAGGAGGGAGGTGGAGGTAGGACGGGGGTAGGAGATGGGAGGAGGGAAGAGGAGGGAGGGAGGGATAAGAAGAGGAAGGAGGAGGGAAGGAAGGAGGGAGCGAGATGAGGGAGGAGGAGGGAGGGGGTAGGAGGGAGAGGGAGGAGGGAGGTGGAGGTAGGACGGGGGTAGGAGATGGGAGGAGGAAAGAGGAGGGAGGGAGGGATAAGAAGAGGAAGGAGGAGGGAAGGAAGGAGGGAGTGAGATGAGGCAGGAGGAGGGAGAGGGAGGAGGGAGGTGGAGGTAGGACGGGGTGGGAGATGGGAGGAGGAAAGAGGAGGGAGGGAGGGAGGGAGGGGTAAGAGGAGGAAGGAGGGAGTGAGATGAGGGAGGAGGAAGGAGGGAAGGAAGGAGTGAGAGGAGGAAGGAGGAGGGAGGGAGAGGGTGGGAGGAAGATAGAGGATGGAGGAAGGGGAAAGGTGGAGGTAGAAGGGGATATGAGGTAGGAGGTAGTAGGAGGGAGATAAGAAAAGATAGATGGTAGGAGAGAGAGAGAGGGAGAAGAGAAGATAAATAGGGAAGAGGGGAAATATGAAGAAAAGAAGAGAAAGAAGGACGGTAGAAGCCAGGAGGAGGGAACGGGAAAAAATAGTTGCGGAGAGAGAAGGGTTGAATGGGGAAGGAGAGGGAGGCAGGAGGAAAAGAAAAGTGTGAAAAGAAGAAAAGAAAAAAAGGTAGAAGAGAAATGAATTGAGGATGAAGAGAAATAAAATGCGAAGAAAGGCACAAGAAACTGAAATAGACAAAAAACGGAGGAAAATAATGTGAATAAAGAGAAACCAAAGTAAATAAAACGAATTAGAAAGAACAATGCAAGGAAACATCAAACAAATGAAACGATATAGTAAGAAAATACCGAAGAAAAAAAAAAAAAAAGAAAGAAACACCAAGACAGTCGAACAGGTTTGGTAAGAAAGGAAATAAAAAG
>NC_061849.1:32978405-32980905 GCF_019202785.1 Penaeus chinensis | reverse complement strand
ACTAAACAAAGTTCGTTTTTACACAAGTCGTAACCTTTTAATCGACTGGAAAGTCCTGCCATCTACCAGCAAACCGGGACACTAAGCCAACGTTCATGAATGGGTTTAAGGATTTAGTGATGTGCAGCACGTTGAGAATTCTGTATTGATATGAGCCCCACATTTGTTTCGTGCGTGTTAGGTGTCCGAATATGCATTTTTTTTCCCCCCAAGTCTCTGTTACCCGAGATCTTTATTGAATTTTCATTGCGCTAGTTGGCCATACTGTAATGTTTGCGGTTACTTATTATTATTATTAGTGTGTGTGCGTGCGTGTGTGTGTGTGTGTGTGTGTGTGTGAGTGTGTGTGTGTGTGTGTGTGTGTGTGAACGTGCGTGTGTGTGTTTGAGGGAAATATGCCCACATTTTTTTTTACAATTTCTCTTCTTTTCTGTCTCACTCAAACCCACCTCTTACCCTTTTCCCCCCGTTCTCCTCTCCAAAAATCTTTTTAAAAGTTTTATAAGTAAACGACAAAAGCGTTCGGAACTGCCGGTAGGAATATCATGTCTGTCCACGCCCTCTAGTGAACCATTTTTTTTGTTTTTGTTTTTATTATCGTCTCATCTCGCATCATCACAGCTTTGGCATGATGCACAGTAATCTGCGCGTCGTAAATACACTCTCTGCTTTGATATTTATACACATGTTTGATGGAAGTGATGAGAAAGATTTTCACTACTGTACTTGCGATCAGCATGTATGAATAAATAGTTATTTATTCTGTGTTAAAATATTGTATCTAGATTTACCATGTATTACTGAACACACAAGTAACACAATAATAAAATACTTGCATTCATAGATATATATTTATTAGCTCCTCCGGTCCTGATATCACATCCCCTGAGTGCGGGGCAATCAGTGCCTCATGAAACCGCATATATATCAAGTTTATTCTCCGGCCGGGATGCCAGGAGGTACAGACAGCCTTGTGAGGACCTCATGATTTCGTTGACTCATCGGCATAGGTGCTGGGGCGGTGAGGGGGGAGGGGGGGTAGAGGGAAGGGGTGGGGGTGAGGGAGGGGGAAGGGGAGAGGGGGGGAGGGATAACCTCATCTCGGCAGCGGCAAAATAAAGGTGGAGAAGGGATTTACTTATATAAACATCTTTTATGTAGACATTCCCCTCAGAGGCTCGCTCGGTAATGACCTGGCTATTTTGTATGTGGGGATTCGGGAGGCCCTGCATGTTGTTGTTGTTGTTTTTGTTAGTCTTTTGAGGGTGAGTGAATTGTTTGTTGTCGGTGGCGAGTTCACTGTTGTTATTGGCCGCATCATCTGTTGTTGTCAAGTCATTTGCTGTCTGCAAATAGAAAGGAAGTCGTTTTAGCATTAATTTTGGTGACAAGGTAGGCGATGGTCCTTGGTAGGAGATTTCCCTGCATGTTAATTTACCTCCACAATATAACACTACAAAACCACGGTGAGGTAAAATACACACGTCCAGTGGTTGTACAATGGCTGCTACACATAAATAAGTGTTACGATGGTTATTTCACATTATTTTAAAGTGGAAAGTGTTATACTCCCGTGGGTATACCTAATAAATGCAACTTTACTCAGATTTTTATCAGTATTTGCCTAACGTATTATGGCAGACATCAGCACGTGATTGGTATTACCCAGTTGATGATAATAATATCCTAGGTAGCGTCGCGTTAGTTGACAAAATCCTGACGATCATATCTTCACTTCTTCCCGAAACAGGACGGTCAGGTTTTCTGAGAAATATTTGTTGTTGTTGTTATGGTAATGCATGTAGTCATCCCATGTAACAAGAATTCCACAGTGACTCGCATACCATTCTCTTAACTGGACACATGTATTTTATATGAACCGATTTGAATAACAGTGTCTGAATTTAAAGTCGTTATCGTACTGCTGGACGCCAAGTTTGGAGGGAGCGTTGCGATAATATTGTTTCAACAAAAAATAACCGTAAGAAATGCAGACTAATGTATCCAATTTAAGCATTAATGTTTATATTGCATGCATGCATGTGTGTATATATACTTATCAGTGACCTACTGTGTAAAAGATTGCGACGCAAAAATAAATGAATTCGTGACTGAAGATAGTTAACCTGCTTTATAAATATCAGAAAAAAGTAAAACATTGTATTTAAGGATATTCAGCTTCATATTTATGCCTTGCGTTTTGCAGTAGCATGTGATGGATGTCAGAAACCGTGAAATTATATACCATTCAGAGAGAAAAAGATGGTCATGCCAAAGTAATCTTAAATTAACGGTCTCTAAATGGGTCATCGACTTCGGTAATCAAGTAAACAAAAACATTACAGGTATCAGTAATACTAAAAGTCCATACATCCATTGAAACAAACAAACAAACAATAAAAGAGAATAAAAGCCACAAAATGTACAAATATTATGATAAAGAATTCTCGGCGCATTCCGAATGGGCATTTTGGTCATACGATACTGTGACGTCATCAGT
>NC_061849.1:32973405-32975905 GCF_019202785.1 Penaeus chinensis | reverse complement strand
GGACGCGTGTCTGTCTACCTGTGAGAAGAGAGAGAGAGAAAAAAAAGTAAACGACGGAAGAAATATGAATAATTGTACAACAGCAAATCGACACATCGGATCTTTTATGCATTTTAGCCCCGGGCAAACGGCTCTTTGGGCGAAGACAACGTAAGGCTTCTTGTCAAGAGAACTCACTCAACTTTTGTTTTCTTGTTTACTGTTTTTTTCTTTCTCTTTCTTTCTTTCTTTCGATTGACGTCTGTTCAGCCACGCCTCCCGACCATGGGAAGTGCACGAGTATTTGTGAATTTCATTTTTTTAATCTTTTTTCTTTCTTTCTGTTTTAATTTCCATATCATCGTTATTCTGATTGGTATGGAGTGATTTATTTTTTCTCTTCTCTTCCATCCATCTTTATTTTCGTTTCTTCTTTCCTTCCTTCCTTCCTTCCTCCCTCCCTCCCTCCCTCCCTCCCTCCCTCCCTCCCTCCCTCCTTCTCTCTCCGTCTTCCCTCCCCTCCCAGTTGCCCTCTTTTTAACCCCCCCCTCTCTCCTCTCTCTCTCTCTCTCTCTCTCTCTCTCTCTCTCTCTCTCTCTCTCTCTCTCTCTCTCTCTCTCTCTCTCTCTCTCTCCCTCTCCCTCCCCTCCCTCTCCCTCTCCCCCTCCCTCTCTCTCTCTCTCTCTCTCTCTCTCTCTCTCTCTCTCCCTCCCTCTCTCCCTCCCTCCCTCTCCCTCTCCCTCTTTCTCTTTCTCCCCCTCTCTCTCTTTTTTTCTCTTTCTCTTTCTTTGACTCTCCCAAATGCTCTCTCGCCGTGCTAATGAGATGGTAATGTCCCCTGGCTGGACGTGTGGTAGAGCGACGCTTCAGCATTTGCTTATGCCGTTTGCGTCCTACCATCGTCTGAGGTTACCTGTAATTATCCATCATCTGGCAGTGGTGACTGGAGTGAGATATGACGGTCGCTCTGATGAATTCTGATCCTCTTTGACGGATCCCACACCCGTGCGCTGGCCAGGTTCCGATCCTACTTTGGTATTCCGGCGAGGGTGCGGGCTGTGTATCAGGTTTCTGATGATTTGAATTAGCATAATATATCGCTAAGGAGCCAAGGTTATGCTTGAGGACTGTGCAGTGGTTGGGGAGTGATAAAGGTTGCCTCTTCGGGGTTGAAGGGTTGTGGGCGAGGGGGGGAGAGGGTTGAAGGAAGGATTGAAGAGGTTTTCTTCGTATTATGAGGGGTTTGTGCTTCTTGATTGGCGAAGGAACTTGTTTTGCATTTTGATGTAAGGACAGACAGACAGGCAAACAGACTGACAGTTCAGACAGACAAACAGAAAAAAATGTTTTATTGTCTGTTACAAAGGCAAAGGCAAACATAAAAAAAAAATTTGTTTTATTGTCTGTTACAAAGGCAAAGGCAAACATAAAAAAAAAGTTTTATTGTCTGTTACAAAGGCATAGTCTTTTTTAAAGATAAATTACATGAAAGACAAATTCTGACGAACGCAGTACTCATTCACCGGAAAAGTCGAGGAGCTTGGGATTTCAAGATAATCCCTGGCCGAGTCTGTAGCATCACCTTAAGGTTATGAAGGATTAGAAAGAAAGAGAGGAAGGAACGTTCACAGAGATGAGAGAGTGTAAGTTTGTGTTCGTGTGTGCCTGCGTATCCATATGTGTTTGCGTGTGTCGACTACTCACCAGCGCGCTCTTTTTACCTGCTGATAACACGATGCATTAAACCTGTCCTAACGACGGCAAAGATAACATTAAACACGTCAGATTGGGGTGCATAAACTCACGTCGTCAATCGTCATCTCAGATCGAACGGACAGTCAGGGTCCTTGGCACGAGGACTGATTCAATCAGTAACGTAAAATAGAGGTAGAATAGATGATACACGAGCATTGCAGATCGAAAATGTCCGCTGGGGAATTCTCCGGCGCGCATGGGATGATTTGTGCCTCTATGAATGTCATGCATAAGTGATTTTTTTTTCTTCTGCTGCCTGTTTTTTATGTTTGCTTCGCCGCTCGCAACCTGGTGCCAGTCAAGACACACTGCTCTCTCTCTCTCTCTCTCTCTCTCTCTCTCTCTCTCTCTCTCTCTCTCTCTCTCTCTCTCTCTCTCTCTCTTTCTCTCCCTCCCTTTCTCTCCCTCCCTCCCTCTCTTACTCTCCCTCCCTCCCTCTCTTTCTCTCCCTCCCTCTAGCTTTCTCTCTCTCTCTCTCCCCCCCTTCCTCCCTCCCTCTCTCTCTCTCTCTCTCTCTCTCTCTCTCTCTCTCTCTCTCTCTCTCTCTCTCTCTCTCTCTCTCTCTCTCTCTCTCTCTCTCTCTCTCTCTCTTACTCTTTTTCACTCCCTCCTCCCGCTCTCTCTCTCTCTCTCTCTCTCTCTCTCTCTCTCTCTCTCTCTCTCTCTCTCTCTCTCTCTCTCTCTCTCTCTCTCTCTCTCTCTCTTCTCTCTCTCTCTCTCTCTCTCTCTCTCTCTCTCTCTCTCTCTCTCTCTTTCTCTCCCTCCC
>NC_061849.1:32925905-32945905 GCF_019202785.1 Penaeus chinensis | reverse complement strand
ACACCCCCACACACCCAACACACCCACACACCCCCACACACGACAACACACACACACACACACACACCACACCACACCACACACCCCCACACCACACACACACCACACACCACAACACCATCACACTCACCTGCTCTCTCTCTCACTCTCTCTCTCGCACTCTCTCTCGCTCTCCTTACCTCTCTCTCTCTCTTCTCTACTCTCCCTTCCCTGCCTCTCGCTCTTCCTTTCCTCTCACACTCACCCTCACTCTCCGCCCTCCTCCTTCTCTTTCTCTTTCTTTCCCTATATCTTACCCCCACACTCTCTCCCTCTCCCTTTCTTGCCCACCTCGCTTCCTAATCTCCTCATCCCCGACTACTTGATTCCGGAGCCATCGTGGGCCTCGACAACGCGATAAGGGCGTGAAAGAGGAGGGAAAAAGGGGAACCAGTGTATCATCCCTGCAAATTACGTGGTAACTTCTCCGTGTCCCTCAGTTAACCCCGCAGTGTCAACACTTTTAAGTACCTGTCGCTGCCTTCCACCCTCTTCCTTGGGACACGTCGGCCTGGCAAACCCTCGCATGGTGGGTTATAGTCCATACACTCCAATCTCTGTGTGTTCGTGCTGAAGCCAGGGAATGCCCCGCATACCGGTACCACACAAGGACCGTGAGGCGAGTTCCATCCTACGGAACATGGACAACTCTCTAGAGAAGGGAGACACGGTGCACGGAACGTGATGGGCGCGAGTGAGGGATAGATGAGGAGTGGATAGAGGTATGGGAAACGAGTGACGACAAAAAAGAGAAAAGTCAACAGGGGAAAGAAAAGAGACGAAGACGAAGTGTTAAAGTTGAAATGAGGTAATGCTTAAGGAGAGGGAGGTGAAGAAGTATTAGTACAGAAGATAAACGAAAGAAATAATAAAGAAGAAGACAGAAGAAGAAGAAGAAAGAAAAAAAAAGAAGAAGAAAAGAAGACGAATAAGAATGAGAGAAGAAGAAACCAAAAACGAAAAAACATAAGAAGACAGTAAAAAAAACACCAAACAACAAACAAAAAAAAACTAAAAAAAAAAAAAGAAAAAAGAAAAGAAGCATGAAAAAAATACACAAGAAAGAAAAAGGAACAAGAATAAGAAGAAGAAGAGGAAAGAAGAAGAAGAAGAAGAAAGAAGAAGAAGACAGAAGAAAGAAGAAGAAGATGAAGAAAAAAAGAAGAAGAAGAAGAAGAAGAATAAAAGAACAAGAAAAAAGAAAAAGGAAGAAGAAGAAAAGAAGAAGAAGAAGAAGAAAGAAAAAGAAATAATAAATAAAAGTACAAAAAATAAAAAGAATAAGAAGAGAAAAGAAGAAAACAAAAAGAAAAAAAAGGTAAGAAGAAGAAGAAGAAGAAGAAGAAGAAGAAGAAGAAGAAGGAAGAAGAAAAGAAAGAAGAAGACGAAGAAGAAGAAGAAGAAGAAGAAGATAACAAAAAAGAAAAAGGAAGGAAGAAAGAAAACAAAAAGAAAAAGGAAGAATGAGCAGAAGAAGGAAGGGAAGAAGCAAGAGGGGAAGAAGAAGAAGAAGAAAGAAGACGAAGAAGAAGAAGCAGAAAGAAAAGAAGATAGAAGAAGAAGAAGAAGAGAAGAAGAAGAGAATGAAGAGTGAGAGGCGAGAGTGGGCAAAATCTCCAACAGTGTGGGGCCGGGAGTAAGAGAAAGGTCGCACAACCAAAGATTAAGAACGGTGGTAATAGGAGGCAGTGTTGGGAGAATTGGAAATAATCAAAAATAAGAAGCGGAAAGATGAAGCGGAGGTGGAGGCGGTATCCGACGTTTGGGGGCGCGGAGGGGGGTTTAGAGGGGGGTGTGGAGGTGTGGTGGTAATGGGCAGCGGGGTGGGGGGGTGGGGGGGTGTGGGGGAGGCGTGTGGGTATAAGGAGGAGGCTATGGCGAAAGAGCGGGTGGGAACACGGAGAAGAGGACGGAGCAGGGTGCTGCGGAAGAGGCGGGGTGATCGCGGTGTGGAGGTTGAGAAGGGGGGAGGGGGGGGGGGGGGTATGTTATGCAGTCTTATGGTTGGCTTCCGGGCCCCCCAGGCCTGCAGGAGGAAACGCGACAGGAGTCAAAGACATGGGGATGTGGAAATAAGATACGAGTCACATAAACTAACCCCACATACGAATCACTAACCAAACAACCTCCACCATTACGCATAATTAAATATACCTCGAAACAATGAAACAAAATATTTTACCTTTTTTCCTTTTTTTCCCTCCTTCGACCTCCCATTAGGTATTTACACTCACTCCATCGACCCCCTAACTTATCTTCCCCCTCCATTTTTTTTTCCCTATAACTTATAATATGAACTTTTATATATCCCCCCTTCTCCCGGTGAGGGAGATCGGGGGGGTGGCGCGTGGAGGTGGTCGTCGTGGGGTGTTGGAGAAGGTTCTGAAATAGGGGGTTTTCCAGGCGAATTTTAGAGAGTTAAGATCGGTATGACAGTCAGGATGTACTATAAAAGAGCTTACACACGAAAGAAGGCTCTCTCTATATCTATATCTATTAATACTACAATATATATATAAACTATATATATATATATATATATATTTATCTTAAATTCAATATATAACTATACTCATTCTTATTTATGTATATTTACTATATAATATCTCTCACTCTCTACTCATTCCATATACATCAAGAGCATCCCTAATATTTACAGACTCATAATCATATAATACAACGTGTACAAATACTAGTTAATTGCACCTAGACCATTTTATATAATATATTCATATTTTTTGTTCTGTATATATCTCTATCATTAGTTTCTTTATCTCTCTCTACATATTTCTTCTATACTACGTCCTCTCACCACCACTCAAAGAGACACACACAACACACACACAATGGACACCCGCGGGGCGTGGGGGGGGGGGGTGTGACCAAAAAGGAAAGAGATCAGTCCTTGTTTATAACCCAAACACCCCACACAACCACCCCGCCAACTAACCCCACCCACGTTTCGTTTTTGTTTTTTTTCTTTTTTTCCCCTTAAATACAACTATAACTATTTTAAACTACTTTGTTTATCTCCCCTTTTTTCCCTCGAGTCTTCTTTTTTTACGTTTTTTTTTTCCCCTTTTTTTTTTTTTTAAAACTGTTTTTTCTTTCCCTTTTATACATTTTTCTTTCTCATTTACTAAATGATACTAACTATTGAAAACACCCTAAACACCGTGACATCTCACTTTCCATAATGCTCTCACCTGCAAGCCTGACACCTGGTCTATAACTTCCTATCAACTAAGACTCAGACCAAAAAATACCAAAAACGCAACCATGACCAAGAAATACCCCACCTAATCCCCTCTTACCAGTACTCCATTCATCACTCCCTCCAAACCTATATAGACCGTGTTAACCACAACCAATGAACCCTCACTACAAGCACACTACCCCAAATCCCGCTAGGTTTAAGCCCCCGACACCACATATACCCATCCACCATACATCCCCGTAACACTCCCGTTAATTGATTCATTAGTTACAGATCACATCGTAATACGCCCCCGCCACCCCATCCACCTTCATTCACCGATCCCCCAAACACCCTGAGAGCCCACAACCCCCCCCCCCACCCCCCACCTGCCTATTGTTACCTCGCGCGACCGCCCAAACAAACACCCCCTCAACCCTCAACGACCAATTCCCGTCCCCAGCCGCCCTCCCCCACAAGCATCCGCACACAAAACCCCCAAGAGAAAGCTCAAACCCACCCCGGACCCGTGCACACAAACATCCCGGCACCCTACCTTACCCTCCACGCACATACGATCCCCTTCCCCCCCTCCCACACGCGGCCTGGCATCAACCACCACCCAAACCCGCCACGCCTAACCTACCCCCCGCCGCAGTCCCTACCTACCACACATACCTAGATCCCCCCCTAAAACCGACCCCCACTCTCCCCCCCACTTTCATCCCTACTCCCCCAAACCCCCCTACCACTCCACACAATCCCCCTCTCCCCCCCCCCCACCCCCCTCACTGCCCGCTCTTCCCGCCTCACCCCTCTGACCAAACCTTCCCGTGCACCCACCCCATCCATCCGTAATCTCGCCAACCACCCCCCCATACAACCACCCCCCACCTACTCCCACCTCAGCGGCCGCTCGCCGCCAACCCGCCCCGGCCTTAAAGACCCACACTCCCCCCCCATACCCTCATCCCTTCCCCACCCCCATAACCCCCTCCTCTCCACCCCCCCCCCCCGACCACCGCTGGGCCCCCCCACCACCGTCCCAACCCACCTCCCCACCCTTGCTCTCTAACCCCCCCCCCACTCGCGCGAAACCCTTGACACCGTCCCCTGCCCCCCCCATTTCCCAACTCCCCACACCCCTCACCACCCTCCGACCCCCCCCCGAAGCTACCCCCTCGCCTGAATCAAGGCCGTAGCCCCCGACCGACCCCGCCGCCCCCCCCGGCATCCACCCCGCTCCTGAGTACCCCGGCGCAGGCAACAAGACCCCCCAACTTAGAGGACGACCTAAAACATTATAACATATCTAGAAGTACGACCACCGCATAGACATACTGAGGTAAAGCTACCACAATAATGAACGGTAAATGAGTGAGGAGCACCGTTAAAGATAGAATTAACTGATATTAAAAAAATATGAAAAACAGCACTGACAAGGGTGACCCACACGCCGCATACCCCCATAAGAATTCACTCAAAACCCTGACCACCGCACCCCCCGCCCCCCCATTATGTACTCCCCATAAATTACTTTGGACTTATTTTTATGCAAATCTAAAACATTTATAACATTATTATAACGTTTTGTGCACTGTAAATGAAATCTTGGCTTAGTATAAAAACTATTTTGAAAGAGTACGTATCCCCCCCAAAATGAAATAGTCTAATAAAATCCCAACCTTTCACGAGGTAAACCTTAAAAACCCTGTCCGCACCCCCCCCACCTTCAGTGACCGAAATCACTTAGAAACTTTGCCCCCACGAACTCCCCTTGCTTCACTTTCCTTTGAGTCCAATAGCTAGACACCTGTCTTTCCTTTAAAAACCTCTGCACCACCTATTCCTTACTAGCCATGCCAGTGATGCCACCTTCCTCACATACTCATCTCTTGTCCGTTTCTCTTACTTTACAATTATTTCTCTCTAAACCCACCTATCCCTTGTGTGATTTAATCCTCCTTCTTACTACCTTAACTATCCTCTCCTACTTAATCCATGATACTACACGTCACTCACCTCCCCTTTTCTAGTACTCTTGTTCTCCTTCAGCTCCTCTGCCATGAACACCTTAGTTCTACGTACCTGCACTTTCGCTTGCTACCCACCGTTCCCCCTAATTTCGGAAAGAATGGACCTCCATAAGCTCACACAAAAAGTCTCTCCTTCAATTCACACCACTCGCCCCCGACCTCACGAGCGGACTCCGAGCGGGCTAGATCGCCCCCGCCCCTCCTCCTCCTTTCTCTCTCCCCGATCCCTTTATTTCCTCTTCCACCCCTCCTCCATCTCCTCCTCCACCTCCTCCTCCTCCTCCTCCCTCAACGACACTTTCCTTCTCCTCAACTCCTCCTCCCTACCCCTTTCCTCTCCTCCAACTCTTCCTCCTCCCCTTCCTCCTCCTCCTCTTCTTTTTCCTTTTTCATCGTTTCTCTTTCCTCTCTCCTTTCTCTTTCTCCGCCTCCTCTTTCTCTTTTTTTTTTTTCTTTTCCCCACCCCCACCTCCTTCACCACCCGCCACTACTACTTAACTACGACAACTTCCTCCTCCTCCTCTTCTTCCTCCTTCCTATACTCCTCCTCCTGTCCTATCCTCCCCCTCCTCCTCTCCTCCTCCTCCTCCCTCCTCCTCCTCCTCTCTCTAATTTATCCCCTCCTACTATTTGCGGTTCCATTCACTCTTTTTTTATTTCCTTATTTCTTTCCTTCAGTATATATTTTTTTAGTCTTTTCAGTTTGTCTGTCTGTCTGTCTGTGTGTATGTGTGTCTGCCTCTCTTTCTGTCTCTCTCCTCCCTCTTTCCTTACTTTATATATATATATTATATATATATCATACTAATATATATATTAATATACTTAATATATATATATATGCCGATATATATGTTGTATATATATGTATGCATATCTATCAGGCTGTCTCTAACTCTCACTCTCTCCGACTTCACACAATATTGCAAAAGTTACAACAGCCTGTGGTTGTTTACATATCATTATCAGGTCGCAGAAAATGTTGCATATATTGGCAGGTAGCACGAAGCCTACCCTTATGTGGCAATATGTTGCCTTATCAGATTACCCGGTTAAGAATGGGCTGCTTAAAAAAAATGAAGCCTCAAGTGAGCGTTTATTTTTGATTTGACTTCTTCCAGTCGAAAAGATAGAGACAGGCCGGGTAATGGGGAAGCTCGACCGGCCCTCGACGGCGTGTGTTTAGCCCTGGCTCGCCCCGCTAATGTCGGAAGCCATGAATTAAAGATACTGACGTGGAAAGGCCCTTCCTTTGCAGCCGCCGGAGGGGAGGGGAGGGGGGTGGGGAAAGGGAGAGGGATGGGGAGGGGGTAAGGAAAGGAAGGGTAGAGGCCGGAAAGGGAAGGGGGAGGGGGAAAGGGAGGGGAGAGGATGGGGAAGGGGATTGAGGAAGGGGAAGGGGGTGGGGAAGATGAAGTGTATGAGGATAGGGAAAATGGAGGTGTTTGGGTATGGGGAGGAGGAGGGAAGGAATATGAGTTGGGGAGGGAGAAGACAGGGCCTGACGAGGAGGGGAAAGAGATAGGGGAGGGGTATATAGAAGGCCAGACAAGGAGGGGGAAGGGGAGGAAGGGCCAAGAGGCGGCAGAGGGGTCGGGAGGGGGGAGGGAGAGAAGAGGCTCAGAGCGACAAGAAAAAAGACACACAAAAAAAGAAAAGGAAAAAAACAAAAAAAACATGTGTGCGCAAAATATCCGCAAAGGTGTTATTTGTTATCCGATCGCCACAATTTTCACCTTCTTCCGCCCCTCCCCCTTCTCTCCCACCGGCCTCCTGCCCCACCCCCGGACCATTGCAACTGCATTTTTATATTCTCTTAAACAAACAGTGCGGACGTGCTAGCCAGGCGTGTCATACATAAGTAATGAGAGAGGACGCACGGGACAATGCGCATTCAATACCCCGCCAACCATATTGGATTACTTATTACCATAATTTATGCGGTTTATTCATGAATCACCTGGGCCGCGCCATGAGCAGTCTTATGGCCTTGCCCCAACACCGCCGTGGGTAAGGGAGGGAGGGGAAAGGGAAGGGGCGAGGGAGGGGAAGGGGAGGGGGCGAAAGGGGAGACGGAGGGGCGCGGAGGGGCGAAGGCGGGAAGTGAGGGGCGGGAGGGGAAGGGGAGGGGGGGCGGGAGGGGAGGGAAGGGGAGGGGGCGATGGAGTGGGAAAAGGGGGGGGGTTGACCAGCGAGTGGTGGATATTGAGGGGGGGTGGGGGGGGAGCGGGGACTGACGTGTAGGTTTGTAGGCGTGGGCGTTTACAACCTTCGATTAATCACCTTATTCACTTAAGCGTCGTTCGTTAATTCAATTATTTTAATGTTTAAGCAGATTTTTTGAGAGACGAGGCTAATTTAGGTCTCTCTCTCTCTCTCTCTCTCTCATCTCTCACTCTCTCGTCACTCAACATCATCTACTCTCTCAGTTCACTCGTCTCTCTCTTCTCTCTCTCTCTCTTCTCTCGCCTCCCCTTCGCTCCCAATCAATCCCTCCCTCACTCCCGCCCACCCTACCATCCTCTCACTCACTCTCTCCTCTACTCTCTCCTTCTCTCGTCTATCCTCTCATCTCAGTCGTCAACTCCTCTCTCTTACCCCCCCCCTTCATTTCACTCTCATCCTCTCTCCACTCAACTCCTCAGTCACTGCTCACTCTCATCTTCTCTCTCTCTCTCTTTTTCTTTCCTCTCTCTTTTTTTTCTCTCTCTCCTCTTTTCTCTTTCTCTCTCTCCCTCATTCTTCTCTAAATTTCTCCTCTCTTCTCTCTCTCTTCTCTCCTCTCTTTTTCTTTCTCTCTTTCTCTCATCTCTCCCTCTCTCTCTTTCCTTTTTCTCTCTTCTATCTCTCCTCTCTCTCTCCTCCTCTCCTCTTCTTCTCATCTCTCTCTCTTTCTTCCTCTTCTTTTAAAAATTTCTCTCTTTTTCTCTCTCTCTTCTTTCTCTCTCTCATCTCTTTCTTTCTTTCTTTCTTTCTTTTTTTACTATTCCTCTTTTCTTTTTTTCTATTCCCCCCTCCTTCTCCATTTTCTCTTTTCTTCTCTTCTTTCTTCTCATCTCTCTCCCTACTCTTTTCTTTCTTTCTCTTTATATTTTTTCTTCCCCTTCTTTCTCTCTCTCTCTCTTCTATCTCATCTCTCTCTCTCTCTCTCTCTCTCTTCTTAATCCTTTCTCTCATCTATATTCTCTTTCTTCTCTCTTTCTCTCCTCTTCTCTCTTTCTCTTTCTTTTCTCTCTCTATTCTTTCCTCTCCTCTTTCCTTATCCTTCTTCTTTCTTTTCTTTTTTTCTTTCTCTTCTTCTCTCTAATTCTCTTCATCTTCTCTCTCTTTCCTTCTTTTCCATACTTTCTTTCTTTCTCTCTCTTCTTTTCTTCATCTCTCCTTCTCTATATCTCTTCTCTTCCCCTTTTTTCTTTCTTTCTTTCTTCTCTTTTTTCTCCTCTCTCCTCTTTCCTTCTTCTCTCCCCAAAAATCTCTTTTTTTCTTCTCTTTCTTTCCTCTCAAAATTCCTTTTTTTTTCTCTTCCTCTTTCCTCATTTCTCTATTCTTTCTCTCTATCTTCTCTATATCTCTTTCTCCCTTTCTCTCTCTATCTTTCTTCTCCCCTTTTTTTCTTTTTTCTTCTTTTTTCCTATCTCTTTTTTCTTTCTCTCTCTTCTTTCTTTCATTTTATCTTTATCCACCTCTTCTTCCATATTTTAAAAACACTCTTTCTTTATCTCCTTTTCTTTTTTTTTCCTTTTTTTTCTCTCACTTTTTCTGTATTTCTCTCTCTCTTCTTCCTTTTCTATCCTTATCTTTTTTCTTCTCTTCTTTTTTCTTTTTTCTCTTTTTTCTTTCTTTTTTCACTTTCTTTTTTTCTTTCTCTTTCTTTTTCTTTTCTTCTCTTTTCCCCCTTTCTCTTCTTCTATTTTCTTCTCTTATTTCTTAAATCAAAAACTCTCCCCCTCTCATCTCATTTTTTCTCTTTTACTCCCCTTTTTTTTCTCTTCTTTTTTCTCTTCTTTCTTTTTTCTCTCTCTCTCTCTTTCTCTCTATCTCCCCACCCTCTCTTCTTCTCTCTTTTATTTCTTTTTTTTCTCATTCCTTTTTTTCTTTCTTTCTTTCTTTCTTCTTTTTTTCTTTTTCTCTCCTCCTCTCTAAAAACCTCTTCTCTCTCATTTTCTCTCTCTCTCTCTCTCTCTCCTCATTCTTTCTCTCTCCCCTCACTCTCCTATTCTCTATCTCTCTCTCTATCTCTCTCTCTCTCTCTCCTCCTCTCTCTATCTATCTTCTCTCCTCTTTCCCCTCTTCTCTCTTTCTTTTCCCCTTCTTTCCTCTATTTTTTTTTCTCTATCTTTTTTTCTCTTCTTTCTTTTTTATTTTTCTCTTCTCTCTCTTTTATTTTATTTTTTATCCCCAAATTCTTTTCTCTCCCCTATCTCTCTTTTCACCTCACTTCTCTCTTCATCTCTATCTTTCCTTCTACCTCTCTCATCTTTATCCTCTCCTCTCTATCTTTCTTTCTTCTCTCTTTGGGTTTTCTCTCTCTTCTCTTTCTACTATCTCTCTCTCCTCTCTCTCTTTTCTCTTTTTCTTTCTCTTCTCTCTTTCTTTCTTTCTCTCTCTCTCTCTCTTAAAATCTATCTTCTCTCTCCTCTCTCTAATCTTATCTTCTCCCTCCTCTTTCCTTTCTCTCTCTCTTTTTTCTTTCTCTCTCCTCCTCTCATCTCTCCTCTTCTCATCCTCCTAAATCTCTTATCCCTCCTCTCTTACTCTCATCCCATCATATCTCCCCTTTTCTTCTCTCTCTTAAAACCTTTCCTTCTATATCTTTTAACATCACTCTCCTCATCTTCTCATTCCATCTCTCTCCATCATTACAATATCCTCTCTTTCTTCTCTCTTCTTTCTTTCCTTTAACCCCTCTCTTTTCAAAATCTATCTCTTCTCTTTTTATCCTCTCTCTCATTCTTTCAACTCTCTCTCTCTCTACCTCATCTCTACTCCTCAGCTCTATCATCTCATCAAGTCCTATTGAATTATCACTCTCATCCACTCATCTCAGTCTCCTCCTCACCCATCTGTCGTCTCTCTCTCTCTGTCTCTAGCTCTCTCTCTCTCCTCTGCTCTCATTCTTCTCTCTCTCTCTAGTCATCCGATCTTCACTCTCCTCTCTCTCTCTCTCTCCTAATCTCTCTCATCTCTCTCATCTTGCTCTCTCTCTTTGTTCCTCTTGTCTTATCTTTCTCTAATTCTCTCTCGCTCTCTCTCTCTCTCTATCTCTCTCTCTCTTTCTTACTCTCTCGCTTTCTTTCTTCTCTCTCGTCTCTCTCTCTCTCTTCTTTCTCTCTCTCCTTTCGTTTCTTTCTCTCGAGTCTCTCTATCGTCTTACTATCGCTATCTCTCCTCATCTCTCGCTCTCACTCTCTTTTCCACAGCTCTCTCTCTCTATCTTCTCTCTCTCTCTCTCATCTCTATCTCTCTCTCTCTCTCTTCACTGTTTCTCTCTCTCTCTCTATCTCTCCTCTCTCTCATCTCTCTCTCCTCTCTATCTATACTCTCGCCTCATTCACTTCTCTCTCTCTCTCTCTCTCTCTCGTCTCTCGTCTATCTCTCTCTCTACCCTCTCGTTCACGCGTCTGCTCTCTCTCTCTCTCTATCGTCTCTCTATATCGCTCTCCTCTTTCACTAGCTCATCTCTCTCTCTCTACGTCATCGCGTCTCATCTCATAGTCTCATCTCTCTCTTTTCACTCTCTTCTCCTCCTCTCTCTCTCAGCTCTCTCTCTCCTCTTCACTATCTCTCATCTCTATCTCTCCTCTCTCTAGCGCCCATCTCTAAATCAATCTCTCTCTCCCTCCTCTCTCTCTCCTCTCGTCTCCTCTCATCTCTCTCTCTCTCTATCACTCTCACATCTCTCTCTCGTCTCCTCTCTCGCTCTCTCTCTCTTCACTCTCTCGCACAGCTCTCTCATCTCTCTCTCTCTCGTACTCTCTAGCTCCTCTTTCACTCTCTTCTCTCTCTCTCTTCTCTCGTCTCTCATCTTTCTCAATCTCCACTCTCTCTCTCTCAATCTCTCCTCTCTAGCTACCATCTCTCTACGCTCTCTATTCTTGTCAAGTTAAGATCTTCATTTTGGCTCGCGCTTTCTCTGTCTCTCTCTCTCTCTCTCATATATCTCTATCTTATAACTCTACTAGCTCTATATCTAGATCTCTCTATTCAAAGAATATATAATCTATATATGTCTATGATATTTTAATCTATAATATATATACTATATCTATATATAGCAGAGATATAGTATATAATATATATATATCTATCTGTAAAATAATATTTCGAAAGAGATAGATGCGAATCTATAAATATATCTTCTCTCTATCTCTCTATATATATTTACATATCATCGTCTATCTCTATCTCTATATATTCTAGCCTCTCTATCCATATACTGTAACTCTAGCAGACTAATCTATATAGTCTATATATAGCAGTAGATATCGTTCAATCATCTCTCTATATATATAGTATATCTCTACTATATCTCTCTTTCTTTCGCTCTATAGTTATTGATTTATATATAGATAATATCTATAGCGATATCTATATATATTATTTATTTCTAGTAGATATATATCAAAATAAATATAGTTAATTATTTCGTCGACTCTCATATCTATCTATCTCTTATCTACTCTTTGTCATTTATAGATATGACTCACTCTATTTCGTTTTAGGTATTGTAGATATCTATCTATATCTATCTACATACTCAGCGTCTCTCTAACTATAGATACTCTCTCGCATATCTATTCAATAATATAGCTCAAAGTCTCTCCCATCATATCTCATCCTAAATATTCTAATCATATTTCAATCAAAGAAGCATTAGATATATACATTCTCTCCTTCTCAGATCATCGGCTATCTATATCATCATCTATAATATAACATTAAAATCTAATCATCTCTCTCATCTATATATCGCTATCTCGATTTAAGTCTGTTCCAAACGCCTATACATCATCTCTCTCTCTCTCTCTCCTCTCTCATCTCTTAATCTCGCTCTCTCTAGATCTCTACTCTAAAAGTATATATATTTTATAAATAGATATCTCAATCTAATATATAGTATATATATCTATCTATTATATATGATTACATATATCATCTATATATCTAATATATCTATAATATAGAGTTATATATATTATCTATAATTTGAGATCGTTAATAATCGCTTCAGATTCTCTAGACAAAAACTTTCAAATCTCTCTCTCTCTCTCTCTCTCTCCAATATATATCTATATCTAATATTTGATTAAATATATATATATAATAATATAGGATCTCTATATATATCTCTATTTAATATAGATATACTCTATCATCTCAATCTCTCTATCAGGTATCTCTCTCTCTACTATCATTAAAATATATAATATATCGTCTCTATATATATATATATATCTCTATACATTCTTTAACTAATATCATCAGCCTCACCTCAGCTCTATATATATATTAACTATAAATCTCGCTATCCTCTATAGATATATCTCTCTATCTTTCTCTCTCTCGTCCTCTCATCTCTCTCTCGCCTCTCATTCGATCTCCTCGCTCAATAGCTTTCACGATAATATAATCTCGATATCTCTTCTATACATACGTATCCTTTACACTCAGATCTATACTATCGTATCTATCGGCTTCTATATCGATACATTATTCCTTTCACTCTCTCTCATCTATATATCTCCTCTCTCTCTTCTCTAGCGCTACTCGGTTACAAGATATAGATATCAGATCTATATATCTATATCTCTAGATTTCAACTATATATATCTCTAGTAGAATATCTCTAACAAATAATTTTATCATACATCTCTCATATATCTTTCTATACTCTCTCAATATAGAGTCTTGATATATATCTCATCTATATATAATATCATTATAGATATCTTTACAATATATATATATAGGATATATAAATCATTATAATCTATATGAATATCTCTCATACAGATCTATATATATACATATATAGATATATATATATGTCATCTTAGCGAATCTAAGAAAACTATTCTAAGCGTTTATATAGAGCATCTCTATCTATATTTTACAATAGCGCTATCAGCTCTCTACTCTCTATCCATATATCGTAACAATCTATATCTCTTCTATCTTCTCTCTCTCACTCTATCTCATCATCTCCTAACTCTCTTTTTCCACTTCATCTCCAGCTCATCTCTCTCGCTACCTATCGCTCTTTAACCTCTCTATCTCCCTCCTCTCTATCTAGGATCATATAAATCGCAGCTCTATCGATACTAAATATCGTAGATATATACAGAAGTATATAGCCATCAGGTATATATATATATCTCTTCTCTCTCAATCTATCCTATATCTCATATCTCTCAATCATCTTTCAAATCTCTCTATCTCTCTCTCTATATATCTCCTCTATAAATATTTATCTTCTCTCTCTCCTACTCTCATCTCTCGGCTAGATCGTTAATCTCTCAAATCTCCTCTCGCATACTCTTCTACTCTCTCCCTCTATACTCTCTCTATCATAGTATATCTCAGATCTCCTCTATATCTCACGTCTCGTTATCGACTCTCGCGTGTCACATCTCCCTCTCTAATATCAATATCTCTCTCAATATACTCTCTATCTATCTTCTCTTATAATCTCGTTATCGTATCATAGCTGTTTTCATCTCTATCTATATCTCTATAATATCTCTATATATCACTCATAGTGTATATCTATCGTATTTATATATCTATATCTATATTATCTACTAAAATCATCTCTCTCTCTCGTCTATACTATAATCTCTCATCTATATATACGTTAATAACCATCCATTTATAAACTCTCGATCTCTCTTATCTCATATAGCTAGCTCATGAGTCAAAGTTTCTACAATCTCTCTCTATATATATCTAATAATTCTAGCGATAAGATCACTCATATATAATATCTTCTATAGTTATAAGAGATAGATCAAGCATAATAGGTCATCTATATATATTAAATATCTATATATATACTATCAGACATATATAATAATGTAGATATACAAAGGTTGCCCGTCTCGGCTAGTTGCTGAGGCTTTGATTATTCATTAGGTGGTTCAACAAGCTTTTTTTCCTTCTCTTTGGCTGGTTTCCATGCTTTAGGAATTTGGTTGTTTGTAAAAAAAAAGATTTTTTGTTTCACATTGAACTATTTCTTTATATGCATGCTTGATAATGAGATTCCTTACAATTCTTTTTTTATTCTTTCTATCTTTGTTTTGTTTTTTCTTTTTGTTTCTCCTTTTCCTCTTTTTGTTCTCAGTCTATTTTCTAGGTTATTCTTTCTCTCCGATATTCGCTGGTTTTTGTACCTTGCTTTCTCTTTTATGTCCTTTTTGTTTCAGTTTTATTATTAGTGCGAGATTTATGTTAATTTTAATCTGATATATATACGCATAATGTATGTGTGTGTGTGTATGCATTAAATATATATATATATATATATATATATATATATATACATATATATATGTATATATATATTATTTATATATGTATATGTTCACATATGTAAGTATTTATTTATATTTATTAATTTATATAAATAATATGTACAGTATATATATATAATATAATATTATATATATTAATGTATTTATAAATACTTTATATTATAATATAATATATGTATTATATATATGTATTTACATACACCACACACACACACACATAAGTATAATATGTACATATATATATATAAATAATATATATCCTATATATATAAATATATGTGTGTGTGTGTGTGTGTCTGTATATTATATATATACAACATATATTTTTATGTTTATATTTTATATATATTTTATATATATGTAAATATAATATATAATAAAATATATGTATAATAGTATAAATATATATATAATATATAAATATATATGTGTGTGTGTTGTGTGTGGTGTGTGTGGTGTGTATGTATTATTTATATATATATATATACATAATGTATATATATATATATATATAAAATATATACATGTTTTATATATTTTTTTTTTTTTGTTTTTTTTTATTTTTTTGTGAATGTAATAAGTATACTGTATAAGATAATATATATATATATCACTATTTATTATTTAAAATGTATAAGGTATGTTGTGTGGTGTGTGTGGTGTGTTGGTGTGGTGTGAACACATTATTTTTTTGTGTTGTTTTGTTGTTATTTTTTTGTGTGTATGTATGTATGTATATAAATATATATATAATAAATATAGAATATATATATATATGTGTTGTGTGTGTGTGTGTGTGTGTGTGTGTGTGTTGTGTGTGTGTATTTATACATTTGTAATCATTTACCTGAACCTTATCTTTGACTTTTATGCCTCAGTTTTTTTCCGTCCTCTTCACTATCTGATTGGACTGTAACACATAGAGGATGATTCGCTAATAAACAAGGCATTTTTTCCCGCGACGGTGATTATCGGGCATCTGCAACCCACACACGCGCGGCGAGATCGTAGCGCATCGTGTAAGGATATTGTTGCAGTCGGTCGAAGGAGGCATATCCTGCTGAGTCGGAATATTTTGCGGATGTTCACCTGTTCCTGTCGTTAAATCTGAGAAGTTTATTTGTATGGGTTTGTTGTGTTTATATTCGGTTTATTTTTTTTTTTTTTATTGGTTTTTTTCATGCTGGATTTATTTGATTTGATTATTTTATTGCGTTTATGTGTGGCGTGTGTGTGTTATTTTTTGTGTTGGGGCTTGTGTTTATAGGAAGGAATGGGTTTTGGTGCGGAACTTACTGCGATTAGAATGTCCTTTAAAACTCTTCCTTCTTCTCTCGCCTTTCTCTCTCTCTTCCTCTCTCTCTCTCTCTCATCTCTTCATCTTCTCTCTTCTTCTCCTCTCACTCTCTCTCTCTTTCTTCTCTCCTCTTTTCTTTCTTTCTCTCTCTCTCTCTCTCTCTCTCTCTCTCTCTCTCTCTTCCTCTCTCTCTCTCTCTCTCCTCTTCTTCTCCCCCTTCCCTCTCTCTCTCTCTCTCCTCCCTTCTCTCTCTCCCCTCTCTCTTCTCTCCTCTTTCTTTCTCTCTCCTTTCTCTCTTCCTTTCTCTCATCTCTCTCTCTCTCATCTCTCTCTTCTCTCCTCTCTCCCTCTCCTTCTCTCTCTCCATCTCTCTCTCTCTCCCTCCCTCCACCTCCCTCCCTCCCCTCCTCCATCCCCCTTTTCCTCTCTCCCTCTCTCTCCTCCCCCTCGCTTTTTCGCTCCCCCCTTTTTCCCCTTCCCCCCCCTCCCTTCACCTCCTCCCCCCCCGCCCCCCCTCCCTCCTTCCCTCCCTCTCTTTCTCTCCCCTTCCCCTTCTCTCTTTGAATGGATTTTGCAGCAAAGCCAGAGAGGAGACGAATAAAGAGAAGGCAAAGTAAAGAATGGTTTGGTCAGACGAGGAAACGTCAGGGGGTTTGTGTCAAGGGTGAGGGGCGTTGAGGGTGGGGTGGGGGTGTGTGGGGGTGGGGTTGGGGGGGGAGTCAGTCTGAGGGACACGTCCAATCACAGCAGATGACGCTCCAGCTTGTGTGTGCGTCTGTGCGTGTGTGCGTGCGTACACTTAAAAAAAAAAAAAAAAAAGCCACCTTGCTCGTTAACTACAAACTTGCCTTTTTATCGTCCGGGATTTGTTGTTTTCGTGTGAATGATTCATGTTTTTTTTTTCTTCATTTGATTCGAAAAAAAGAAGAGGGTGCAGGCAGTGCCTAGAAATGACCTATGTCTATTAATCAAGTGTTGTTTTAGTAGTCTGTGTGTGGCAAGGGGAGGATCAGCGTGATCTACTCCAACAGCCAAGTCCAAGTCCATCATTATCTGCGAACCCAAAGAGTAAATGGCGTCCGAACGATAACCCGATACGAAAATTCACTTATGAAAATTCTGACTCGTCGTAAAATCCGGAGAAACGTTTTTTTCCCCTTCTTCTTCTTCTTCCTCTTTTTCCCAGATCTTTGGGGCTTTTTCTCACAATGTTTAGACCCCGGGGGATCCTCGACGCAGGGTCATCGACGGGGGGGCTTAGTCTTTCGAAACCCCCGTGGGACTTCCGCCAGGACCCCGGGAGATGAGCTGCGGTGCCTGGCTGCCTGTCCCTCCTGCCTCACGCCATGCCATGAGGCGCTGTAAATCATTTTCCGGTTACGGGCGCGAGCGTTGGCCACGGGGAAGAGACCAGTTTACCCGATCGTCAGTCGTGGTTAAACTGCTCTACTTTTTGCAACTTAACAGCTTGAGTATGCATGGAATTTCGCCATTATAGGGTATCGAATGTCACTCGGACCCCAAAAAACGGTCGTATAAAGAACCTAACATTCTCTCTCTCTCTCTCCCTCCCCCTCCTCTCCTCCCCTCCCCATGCTCCAACCCCCGCCCTTTTCTTCTCCTTTTTCAAAAGTCGGAAAATGCTTGATTAAATATGCCAGGTTCGTTTGCATTGAAGGTAAATAGTTTTTATTTTTATTTTCACTTAAAAAAAAAAAAATCCATGTATTTCTCTCGTGGCATTTTATATATATATATATATTTTATTTTGTAATTGACTTTATTTTCTCCATATTTGATAATGGACGGGAGAGAGGAAGACATGATTGACACGTGTGACGAGCGAGGAGAGTGACATCTGGAGACATTTTAGTTCTTAAACGGGTCCTTGATGTCGGGACGGCGGCGTGTCGGGTGATCTGGCTCGCCTCGTTCGAACAGTGCGATTTTCTTCTTTTATTTTCTCGCTCCTTTACAGTATAAGAAGGATTTTGATTTTATTCTCGTTCTCTTCCTTTTGTCTTTTTTATTGTTGATTTTGGTTACTTTATCTGTCTGAGTATCTATTGACCTCATTATGCACCTGCGCATGCTTGTGTCTTTATATATTTTTCTATATACATGCTATACATAGAAAGCTATATCTAGTATATACCCTATTTATAGATATCTATATCTAGTATATAGGTTATATACTAGATATAGTTATATAGAAGCAATTAACATATATATATATATATATATATACATACATATACATATATATATATATATATATATATATATATATATATATATTATATAACCTACGTATCTACCTAATATATAACCCATGTAATGTATATGCGTATGTACGAGTGCGAAGATACGTCTGAGTATGCATTTCCACCCTTATAGCAAACATAATGTGTATTTTCTTCTTTTCAGGTGAAACAGTGAATCGTCGGTTACCGGTGAGCACGTGCCTTAGGAAACGGCGCAAAAAGTGTTTGTTACGGCTTGTGAAAAAGGCATTGTACTCTTATTATTTTGCTTATATTTGTTTTTCCTTCTCGGTCCAATTTCTAGAATGAACTAAACATTAAGTGAACGAATCCTAATTGCAGTGGTCGGGAATTAAGACTAGATTGAAAACTTAATGATAATAAGTGAATGCAGTGACTAATGCAGTGAGAAATATCGGATATTGACAGCGAAGGACAACGTAACAAAAACACTGGAGAGAGGAAATCGCTTGGTGACGAAGGGCTCTTCCAAGGTAAGTCTAATGTGCTACTGATCAATTACGCAACACCTTTTGTGTGGAGATTGTTTTCGTGGAACGCACAGGCACGCCATGACGGGTGGAAAGTGGTCCTCCTTTTTTCTGAATGGGGGGAAGGGGAAGGGGGACTTCATTTGCGTGAGATTTCTACAAAAGAGAAAGAAAAGAAAGAAATATTTATAGAGGATAGAGAGTGATTCTGACTAAACTTAGAATAAAAAAGAAAAAAAAAAAACGAATTTGGATGGATACCTACAGGTCAAAATATGAAAAATCTGGATACTTCCAGATTTATAACTACGGTGCCACAGCCACGCATGGGCGTTCACACACGTGAACAAAACACCTAGCGTAGTCTTCCTTCCTCCCCCTTTCCTATGCTACCCTCTTCCTCCCCCTCCCTATTCTCATATGCTCCCCTCCCCCTCCCCCTATTGTATGCTCCCCTCCCCCTCCCCCTATTGTATGCTCCCCTCTCCCTCCCTCATCCATCCCCCCCCTTCCTATCTCCTATTCTCCCCTCTCCCTCCCCCATCTCCCCTGCTCCCCACCTCCTCCCCATCTCTTATACTCCCCCTTCCTCCTCCCCATCTCCTATATTCCCCCTCCCCATCTCCTCTGCTCCCCTCCGCCTCCCCCATCTCCTCTGCTCCCCTCCCCCCTCCCCCTCCCCCTCCCCCTCCCCCTCTCTCCAGTCGCCGTGATTGTTAACCTTGACTTAAGAGCGGTCTTTGAATACTAGACAGCCGGGCGAAGCAACACCAGCTGGGAAGTGCAGGGAGGAGAGGAGTTCGCTCGGATCTGCAGTCCATCCTCAAGCCCGGTTCGGTTCAGGGTTATACTGGAGGTAGTCGGGTTACTTCACGTCCACCAGTATCCGTTTGCCCCCCCCCCCCCCCTCCCCTCCCCAACCCACCCACCCTCGAACCTTCTTACACGTATGCCCCACACCCCCTCCTCAACCTCTTCCCCCGCCCCTTAGCCCTCCTTTCCTTCTTTCTCCCCCCACTCTTTCCCCTTCCCCCCTTCTCCTTCTCCCCATTCCCCCCCTTCTCCTTCCCCCCCTTCCCCCCCTCAGCCAACCCCACCCACGCCACCAGCTGGAGTGCGGTAACCTGGTCCAATCATTGCTTGT
>NC_061849.1:32913405-32915905 GCF_019202785.1 Penaeus chinensis | reverse complement strand
AAAAGAAAACGGAAGTTAAAGGAGAAGGAAAGAGAAAACGGAAGTCAAAGGAGAAGGAAAAAGAAAACGGAAGTTAAAGGAGAAGGAAAACGGAAGTTTAAGGAGAAGGAAAAAGAAAACGGAAGTCAAAGGAGAAGGAGAAGGAAAACGGAAATAAAAGGAGAAGGAAAAAGAAAACGGAAGTTAAAGGAGAAGGAGAAGGAAAACGGAAGTCAAAGGAGAAGGAGAAGGAAAACGGAAGTCAAAGGAGAAGGAGAAGGAAAACGGAAGTCAAAGGAGAAGGAAAAAGAAAACGGAAGTTAAAGGAGAAGGAGAAGGAAAACGGAAGTCAAAGGAGAAGGAAAAAGAAAACGGAAGTTAAAGGAGAAGGAAAACGGAAGTCAAAGGAGAAGGAGAAGGAAAACGGAAGTCAAAGGAGAAGGAAAACGGAAGTCAAAGGAGAAGGAGAAGGAAAACGGAAGTCAAAGGAGAAGGAGAAGGAAAACGGAAGTCAAAGGAGAAGGAAAACGGAAGTCAAAGGAGAAGGAGAAGGAAAACGGAAGTCAAAGGAGAAGGAGAAGGAAAACGGAAGTTAAAGGAGAAGGAGAAGGAAAACGGAAGTCAAAGGAGAAGGAAAACGGAAGTCAAAGGAGAAGGAAAACGTAAGTCAAAGGAGAAGGAGAAGGAAAACGGAAGTTAAAGGAGAAGGAGAAGGAAAACGGAAGTCAAAGGAGAAGGAGAAGGAAAACGGAAGTCAAAGGAGAAGGAGAAGGAAAACGG
Organism: Penaeus chinensis; assembly: GCF_019202785.1. Classification (NCBI taxonomy): domain Eukaryota; kingdom Metazoa; phylum Arthropoda; class Malacostraca; order Decapoda; family Penaeidae; genus Penaeus; species Penaeus chinensis. Next base: position 32,915,146 of record NC_061849.1, on the reverse strand, counting down.
AAGTCAAAGGAGAAGGAGAAGGAAAACGGAAGTCAAAGGAGAAGGAGAAGGAAAACGGAAATAAAAGGAGAAGGAAAAAGAAAACGGAAGTTAAAGGAGAAGGAAAACGGAAGTTAAAGGAGAAGGAGAAGGAAAACGGAAGTCAAAGGAGAAGGAGAAGGAAAACGGAAGTTAAAGGAGAAGGAGAAGGAAAACGGAAGTCAAAGGAGAAGGAAAACGGAAGTTAAAGGAGAAGGAAAACGGAAGTTAAAGGAGAAGGAGAAGGAAAACGGAAGTCAAAGGAGAAGGAGAAGGAAAACGGAAGTTAAAGGAGAAGGAGAAGGAAAACGGAAGTCAAAGGAGAAGGAGAAGGAAAACGGAAGTCAAAGGAGAAGGAGAAGGAAAACGGAAGTCAAAGGAGAAGGAGAAGGAAAACGGAAGTCAAAGGAGAAGGAGAAGGAAAACGGAAATAAAAGGAGAAGGAAAAAGAAAACGGAAGTTAAAGGAGAAGGAGAAGGAAAACGGAAGTCAAAGGAGAAGGAGAAGGAAAACGGAAGTCAAAGGAGAAGGAAAACGGAAGTCAAAGGAGAAGGAGAAGGAAAACGGAAGTCAAAGGAGAAGGAGAAGGAAAACGGAAGTCAAAGGAGAAGGAGAAGGAAAACGGAAGTCAAAGGAGAAGGAGAAGGAAAACGGAAGTCAAAGGAGAAGGAAAACGGAAGTTAAAGGAGAAGGAGAAGGAAAACGGAAGTCAAAGGAGAAGGAGAAGGAAAACGGAAGTCAAAGGAGAAGGAAAACGGAAGTCAAAGGAGAAGGAAAACGGAAGTTAAAGGAGAAGGAAAACGGAAGTTAAAGGAGAAGGAGAAGGAAAACGGAAGTCAAAGGAGAAGGAGAAGGAAAACGGAAGTCAAAGGAGAAGGAGAAGGAAAACGGAAGTCAAAGGAGAAGGAAAACGGAAGTCAAAGGAGAAGGAAAACGTAAGTCAAAGGAGAAGGAGAAGGAAAACGGAAGTTAAAGGAGAAGGAGAAGGAAAACGGAAGTCAAAGGAGAAGGAGAAGGAAAACGGAAGTCAAAGGAGAAGGAGAAGGAAAACGGAAGTCAAAGGAGAAGGAGAAGGAAAACGGAAGTCAAAGGAGAAGGAGAAGGAAAACGGAAATAAAAGGAGAAGGAAAAAGAAAACGGAAGTTAAAGGAGAAGGAGAAGGAAAACGGAAGTCAAAGGAGAAGGAGAAGGAAAACGGAAGTCAAAGGAGAAGGAAAACGGAAGTCAAAGGAGAAGGAGAAGGAAAACGGAAGTCAAAGGAGAAGGAAAACGGAAGTCAAAGGAGAAGGAAAACGGAAGTCAAAGGAGAAGGAAAACGGAAGTCAAAGGAGAAGGAGAAGGAAAACGGAAGTTAAAGGAGAAGGAAAGAGAAAACGGAAGTTAAAGGAGAAGGAAAAAGAAAATGGAAGTCAAAGGAGAAGGAAAAAGAAAACGGAAGTTAAAGGAGAAGGAAAAAGAAAATGGAAGTCAAAGGAGAAGGAAAAAGAAAATGGAAGTCAAAGGAGAAGGAAAGAGAAAACGGAAATTAAAGGAGAAGGAAAAAGAAAACGGAAGTTAAAGGAGAAGGAAAACGGAAGTCAAAGGAGAAGGAGAAGGAAAACGGAAGTCAAAGGAGAAGGAAAACGGAAGTCAAAGGAGAAGGAGAAGGAAAACGGAAGTCAAAGGAGAAGGAAAACGGAAGTTAAAGGAGAAGGAGAAGGAAAACGGAAATAAAAGGAGAAGG
>NC_061849.1:32898405-32900905 GCF_019202785.1 Penaeus chinensis | reverse complement strand
GAAGTTTATTTATAGAGATGGCAAGTGCTAGTGTAGATGTACAGTCGAGCGGAGGCCCTGGAATACACAAATACACAGAGGCACGCGCGTTGAAGTTTCTTTACACGATTCTGCCTGTTTATCTGCCATGGTATCTACCCGCTCATTTCTCTTCTCTCAGCATACATATGCGGACGCACGTAGACATACATAAACATTTGCAACAAAGACACACGACTGGATTTGTCTGTATGGAGGTTTGCATTGGTTTGTTTGCGCGAGTGTGTTGTCAGTAGTACCCGCGTTTTGTGTTTGTATGAACGTGGAAAATCGTGTATTACAGGAGAGGAGTTTTTATATGAACGTAGAAATGTATTTATTGCAGGGGAGACGTTTGTGTTTATATGGACGTGGAAAATCATGCATTATATGAGAGACGTTTCTGTTTGTAAGAACGTGAAAAAACATGTATTATTGGAGATACGTTTGTGTTTATATGATCGTGGAAGTTATGTATTATAGGAGAAACGTTTGTGTTTATATGAACGTGGAGAATCATGTACTACAGGAGACGTTTGTGTTTACAGGAACGTGTAAAAAATATTGTATTGCAGTAGAGACATTCATGTATTACAGAAGGGAGACGTCTGTGCTTGTATGAACAGGGAAATCTTATGTTACAGGAGAGACGTTTGTGTTTACATGATCGTGGAAATGTATTACATTAGAGACACTTGTGTTTACATGAACGTGGAGAATCATGTATTACAGGAGAGACGTTTGTGTTTATACGAACGCGGAAAGTCAGGTATTACAAGAGACGTGAAACATCATTACAGGAGAGAATTCTCCCGACTCCGACGGAATGAGGAAACAGGAGTCATTCCCCGCGAGGAAGGTTGAGCGCTGCCAATCGAGCGGGGTGTCCTCAAGGGCCTGGGTGATGGTGTCCAGATGCCCGCCAGAGGGAGGCTGTTGACTCGCTCGCCCCTCGCCCCTCGCCTCCTCTCGCTGTTCCATGCGCTACGTGTTCATTCGGTCGTCATGGCAGGTCATGAGGCGGCGCTGGAAGGAGGAAGGATGCGGCCTGGGCGTGGCTTGAGAGGGGTGGGTGGGTCGGGAGGGGGGGTTATGAGACATTTTGTAAAGCTTTTCTCAACGCGATTTTGGGAAATGTAGGAAAGAGGTTCGAGTAAAGCACCGGGAGGTAAACCTGGCTGGTTTTCTCGCCGAAGAAAGGGAAGGGAAACAAGGAGGATTAAAACTGCAAATGAGATTAAGAACCCCACCTGCACCTTCCCCTTCCCCCCCCTCCTTTCCTCCCTCCCGCCCTCACCCCCTCCCTCCCTTCCTCGCCCCATCCGTACCTCGCTTCCCACCTGGTCCGCGCCGCGCCGAGGTTCGGTCTCGCACGCGTTTGGCCCCGGGCTCCCCTCCAGGCGATGGCCCGGGCCCGCTCTCTTCCCCCGCCGTCACCCGCCCGTTCCTCCTTCGCCATCTACGCCTTCGTCCGCCGAAAGTCGAAGGATCTTTTTCCCGAGCTGCGCAAAAACAAGGGAATGGAGGAAAAAAAACAAACAAAAAAACGACGGCTGTTTTCCTTCGCGGTTGCTATGTCGACGGCTGCCCCTTGTCGGTTTCATCTCGTTGTCTTTAACCTGGAGACTTTCTAGACATTTCTTCACGCTAGGAACGATAAAGTCAGTTGTTCATGGCAGCTGGCACGTATGAACTATTTATTAAGAAACCCGATTTGTTCTCTTTATTGAGTTTATATCAGATTTCTTTGAGATTTCTTTCTCTTTGTTTCTTTCTCGTTTATAAAGCAAAGTAGACAAAACGCATGAACCAGCTCCTTATTATGTGAAATAAAATAGTTATATTAATTGCCCTTATCTCGTTAGACGTTGATGGCAAATTAATAACAAACCCGGCGTGTTATACTTATCTTTCGCTCTTATCTTTTAACTACACACGTCATGTATTCATGACAAAACATGAAGACAGTTACGTGTGGGAAAAATGGAGTGAAAACTAGTCGCGACAAAGAAGAAGAAGAAAAAAAAAAAAACATTTCTAATTTGATTTTCCTTTTAGTGCGAATGCTAAAAAGGATTTTTCATTTCCTTGCTATATTCACAAGTAAACATACTTGTACGTAGTCTTATAAATCATACCCACACAATGCACAGTGCCTTCTGTAGTATAAGCTAGGCGAAAATAGTCCAGATGGTCGTGGTGTTATAAAACAATTTCCGACGAATTGCACCTTGGTTTGCAACATGCACATGCCAATAGCAGATTAAAAGCACAGGCGAAAACCCCGATCTCATAAACAGATAGGATTCTCATGCAAATCAGTTCTGCGTTTGCATTGCATGACATTCGCATGGATATCTGATTTATGCAAATGAATTTGAATTCATATCATATACACATACTTTATTGTTTTTATTATTGATATATATATATTTTTTAGATGTTTTAGTTCTTATGCATAGCGTCGTCGAAGGAAATAGTA
>NC_061849.1:32886029-32893305 GCF_019202785.1 Penaeus chinensis | reverse complement strand
GAGAGAGAGAGGAGAGAGAGAGAGAGAGGAGAGAGAGAGAGAGGAGAGGAGAGGAGGAGGGAGGGGAAGAGAGAGAAGAGAGGAGAGAGGAGAGGAGAGAGAGGAGAGAGAGAGAGAGAGAGAGAGAGAGAGAGAGAGAGAGGGAGGGAGGGAGGGAGGGAGGGAGGGAGGGAGGGAGGGAGAGAGAGAGAGAGAGAGAGAGAGAGAGAGAGAGAGAGAGAGAGAGAGAGAGAGGGAGAGGGAGGGAGAGAGAGAGAGCGAGAGATAGATAGATAGATAGATAGAGATAGAGAGAGAGAGATAGAGAGAGAGAGAGAGAAAGAAAGAGAGAGAGAGAGAGAGAGAAAAGAAACGGAGACTGTCGCCCGCTATGGCACTCGTTGGTTTCAGGGGCGATGCTGCTTTCTCTCTCTCTCTCTCTCTCTCTCTCTCTCTCTCTCTCTCTCTCTCTCTCTCTCTCTCTCTCTCTCTCTCTCTCTCTCTCTCTCCCTCTCTCTCTCTCTCTCTCTCTCTCTCTCTCGCTCTCTCTCACTCTCACTCTTCCTAGGTTACCTCTCTCCTTCAATCTCTCTCCTCCCTTTCTTCCCTCTCTCTTTATCCATCTCTCTATCTCTACCTTCTCCTCTTCCCACTGCTCCCACCCTTTCGCAAACGCACATATCCGCACAATGCATATATACAAATAGTTTTTTTTGCAAATGACGAGTGAAATTGGCCATTCCTTTTCAAACTCATCTGTAAGTGGACCGAATTCTCTTTATCAATCTGCATTATTACATGTATTTATGAGAACGAATGAACATTTACACGAAATAGGTTTCAGGGATTATAACCTCATCTAATACAAATGGGTGATTGACTTAATGGAAGCGCCTAATGATAGTTTTTAACTGCAGAATCAGCACTGCTATTATGTGTGTATATGTATGTATGTATGTATATATATATATATATATATATATATATATACATACATACATACATACACACACACACACACACACACATATATATGTGTGTGTGTGTGTATAAATATATATATATATATATATATATATATATATATAAACACACCCACATATATACATGTATATACAAATATACATACATTCGTATGCATATATATGTATGTATGTTTGTATATATATACATATATACATATATATATATAAATACACATACATACATACATACATATATATACATACATACATACATACATGTATATATACACACATACATACAGACATATACATGTATATATATATATACATATATATATATATATATATATATATATATATATATATATATATATCAGCACAGACACCGTGTATCTACAAAAGCGGAGGCGCTCATATTTATATTCATATATTCATAAAAATGCAAGAAGTTGCCGGATCAGTCTTGAGGACCATTATCATTCCTGTTATATTTTTCTCGCTATAATTTGAAATTACGCACATACCTTCCAGCACACCCTCATCCCGGGCCAATCTGATTAAACATTAAAAAAAAAAAAAAAAGGATGAGGAGGATATAAAAGTGAGGTTAAATTTATGTCTAACATTCTTCTTTTATAATTGGAGATCCAGTATTAGGTCTGATGTCTCTTCTTCTTTTTTTTAATCTTTTGTGAAAACGAGATATATATATGATCATAATAATCATAATGATAACGGGAACCCACAATTAATGATAATGAAACTATTATCAACGCCGTTACTGTTGATTGATCTGTATTTGCAGCATCAATGTGACTAAATATCATAACTTCAGTAGATATTCAAAATCAAAAATTACAATATTTAAAAAATAAACCCAATCCACAGATCAGGAAAACAACAAAAACAGCAATAATAGAAAAATAATAACAGTAACATAACAATAATGATAATGACAATAATTGTGGTAACAATTATCAATAATAATGATCATGATAATAAATGAAAAACGTTAACAACAACAACAACAATAATGACAATAATAATAATGAAAATAATAATAATAATAATAATAATAATAATAATAACATCAACATCAACAAGAACAATAATAATAATAACAATAACAATAAAATGTTAATCACGATATCAACACAACAACAACAATAATAAAAATAATAACAAAAAGAATGATGACAATGATAATAATGAATATAAATAACAATATTAATGACAATAACAACAACGATAATGATGATACCGTTAATGAGGATGAGAGATGGCATTAGGCGTAGTAGTAGTAATGATAGTAGTAGAAATAATATTATTTTATTATCATTATCATTTTTATTAGCAGTAGTAATCATAGTAAAAGTAGTAGTAATAACAATAGCAGTAGCAGCAGCAGCAGAAGTAGTAGTAGTAGTAGTATTAGTATTAGTATTAGTAGTAGTAGTAGTAGAAGTAGTAATGGTAGCACCTGCACAAGAAGTTGTAATAATAACAATAATAAAATTAAAATGATAAAAAATATAAATAATGATAATATCGATAAGAATAGTGATAAATAACAACACCTACACAAAAAAACAAGACCAACAAATAGAACAAAAAGAAACAAGACCAGCAAACAGAACAAAAACAAACAAGACCAACAAACAGAACAAAAACAAACAAACAATAATAACAACCACAATAACCATCAAAACCCGTTCACAAAACGAACGACACAGCAAACCCAAAACATCAAACCAACCAAAAAAGCAATAATTATATCCCCAAACAGCCTAAGTATCGCACGGTCAATGGATTAATTATGCTTAAGACTTCTCGGATTTCGTCTAATCTGTGAATCCTATTAAAACTCCATTCTCTCACTCCGCTCGAACGGCTGTCGCTCCTGCCCGCTCGCTCGATCGCCGCCCCGTCGCTCGCGAGTTTTTCCGGGCTCAGTGAGCGGACTTTTTCTTTGTTCGTTTTCGTTGGTTTTTGGTTTAAATGGTTTGGTGTTTGTATTTTCTTCTTCTTCTGCTTCTGCTTCGCTTCTTCTTCTTCTTCTTCTTCTTTTTTCTTCTTCTTCTTCTTCTTCTTCTTCTTCTTCTTCTTCTTCTTCTTCTTCTTCTTCTTCTTCTTCTTCTTCTTCTTCTATTTATTATTATTATTCCTCTTCTTCTTCTACTTCTTTTTCTTCTTCTTCTTCTTCTTCTTTTACTTTTTCTTTTCTTCTTCTTCTTCTTCTTCTTCTTCTTCTTCTTCTTCTTCTTCTTCTTCTTCTTCTTCTTCTTCTTCTTCTTCTTCTTCTACTTCTACTTCTACTTCTACTTCTACTTCTTCTTCTACTTCTACTTCTTCTTCTTCTACTTCTTCTTCGTCTAATTCTTCTTCTACTTCTTCTTCTTCCTCTTCTACTTCTTTTTTTCTTCTTCTTTCGTCGGTTTGCTATTTTCTTTCTCTTTTTTCTTTTTGTTATATTTATCCGTTTCAATTCTGGCATTACTGTTAAATCCATGGTTAGGATTAGTATTTATTAATATCACCATCATTATCATTATCCACTTTCACATACCCGTTTTCTTCTCCCTCCCCACCCCAGACTACACCGAAACGTGCACAGATAAACATAATCGCAACGCACTATACATAATTCCGAGCCAATCATATTCCTGTTACGTGAGTACGTCATTCATCCCTCAGCTGCCTGTCAGTCGCTTCCCTTCGTTAAGTACAGCTTAATGGTTCGTACGCCCGTGTTTAAAAACTCCTCCTTCGTCATACACTGGTTTCTTGAAGGGGGCATGACCGTGCTATGCCACAAGAACCCTTCATCCATTTTGTCCGTCTCTTGAGTAGCGTGTTTCCCCCCCCCCCCCCACCCCTCTCGTCATACGTTTCAAATTCCTCTGCTAAGGGATGGTATTTTCGACCAAATGTAAAGTCTATGAACGCATACTCCGCCTTCACTACCCCCTTCCCCTCCCCCCCCATCCTCTCCCACCCCTCCCCCTCCCGTCTTGGATTTTCTGGGAAGTAGAAGTCGTTCAGTTGCCAATTAGTTTGCAACTGAATGCAGTCGCTATGTTGATTTATCAATATTATTGCCATTATTAGGGATGCTATCAACGTGAGCGTCATTAATATTGCTCACGTCGCTATGGAGAATATGTTTTTTAATAATTATACTGCCCCTGATTTCAGTATCATTATTTATGTAATTATCTTTATGTCTTCCTTATTATTAGTTATCCTATTCTGTTTAACTATTAGCTGAGGAAATACAGTGGATTATCTAAATATCCATTAATTCCAAAATCAATCATTATCAAAAACAATGATGAAAAAGTTAATGGTGGTGGTGGTGGTGGTGGTGGTGGTGGTGGTGATGATGATGATGATGATGATGATGATGATGATGATGATGATGATGATAATGATGATGATGAAGATGAAGATGAAGATGAAGATGAAGATGAAGATGAAGTGAAGATGAAGATGAAGATGAAGATGAAGAGGAAGAGGATGATGAGGATGAGGATGAGGATGAAGATGAAGATGATAATGAAGATAATGAAGATACTGCTACCACTACTGCAACCACTATTACAAATACTACTACTGCTACTGTTATTACTGCTACAGTACTACTACCACTAACAACAACACCAGCAACAGTAACGATGAAATATGAATTATCCTGAAACCACACCAAACAACAGTGAACTCAGATCACCATAAACAAACCTCCAAAACACGACCAAAACGGAAAACTTCAAAAGCGAAATCTGAAAAGCCTTCATGATCTCGGATTCCATCACCAATGGCCTGATATCACATCCTTGCAATCACGTGATTAATATGACAGCCATCGCCAAATCGGACACGTCAAAAGCCCTTTTGCCAAAATGACGACATAAAAATGTGATAAAATATAAAAGTCAAAAAGAGAGAAAAAGAAAGAGAGAGAGAGAGAGAAAAGAGAAAAAAAAAATACGTGTTCTTTACACTCATGGCTCGAGGAATGATTGTGCGCAAACCAAGGTAGTCATGTACAAGAGGATTCATTAAGCATGATCAATGATGCATCTCCGCCAATGGCCGTCGTCTCCTGGCATCCAAAATCACAACTTACATCACTACACAACATTTTCTACAACAGCAGCAACAACAAACATCGATCAAACTACAAATATCACAACACTTACTCCGTCCCCTAATAAAAAACAGATAGACGAATGAATAGTTCAAATATTGCTAATAAATAAAAACAGAAAAACAGCGCCCACCGCCCTTACCGTTAAACTATACGCAGCAACCATAGCCAATTACGTAGACAGAAGCATAAAAGAAACCTGTCTCCCATATCACGTACAAAGTCAGATTAGCAGAGAAAAGAAAAGAGAGAGAAATTCCACGCATCAAACTTAAATCTCAGATTGATTATAAGGCCGATTATCGTTTCTTTCTCTCTCTCTCTTTTCGGCCAATTGGAATATTGTGAATCAATGAATCACTCTCATGCCCAAACACTATAAATCATGGGTTCGTATCAATAGAAATGAGAAGCGAAAAACCTTTGAGTCATAGTTCCTATAAAATACCACCGGATAAATTCACGTACAGCTATCTAGAAACCGACTAATCCTAGAAACAACCCAACAACCCAACTGCTGCAAGCTGAAAATAGAGCTTAAATCATTGTTAAATCCCAGGGACACCCACACAAAAGACCCACACAGCCTACGGCCGCAATCACGGCAGCCCGGAGACACAGCGCAGTCCCAGGATACAATAACAAACTTTGATCAGCCACTTGATCACAAAGAAAAAAGGTTTCGCCATGACACGTGACGGCCGGGATATAAATCTTGTTCTCTCACAAAGCGCCGAGCTAATTCATCATAATTCATCATAAACCGTCTACAATGCTACCTTCGCCTTCGACACTTAGTGAATATGAGCTTATTTCCTGGGGGATTTTTCCTAATTTCGACGTGGGTCATTTATCAGGATTTGCAACCCGGGCTTTCATTGTCGTCTTGCATGTGCCTCCTGGGACCAGTGTTGCCAGCTTATTATACCTACGCTGCCCGGTTATTGTTTATCTTACCTAGTCCTGCATGACCGTCCGTCTATGCAAACGTATGCATTCATGCCTTGCCCATTAAGGGTGATCCCTTGTGTTAACTCCAAATAAGTACAGCAGCGTAAATAATCAGCAGAGATATAAGCTGATTATCTTCATATCGCAAGAGCCATTGTGAGCCCCCCATGGAACGGCCGGGATCGTCGTCTCATCTGGCAACACTTGGCAAATCGTCTGACGCGACTCCTCTCACACGACTGTCTCGTGGATTAGCTTCCTACGGGACCAATTTGGCTTCTAATCAGCTGTCTTACGTGCGAGGTGACTCCAGGACGCCCTCGATATCTACTTCTATCACACCAAACATCCACTAGGGACGAAGGAACGCAGTCGGCCCTACGGGGACTCCTTCGATGCCGCCGGGCGATCGCTGGCGGTGCCAACGCCGCCAGGAGCTGAGGAGGATCGAGGCGCGGGGCGGTTCGAGCAAGCGAGGTGCTGCGGGGACGCGGGAGAGGCTCGATTAGGCTCCGTCACTCCTTGTAAAAACACCCGTAGTAGCTTTACCGATCCTTCCATCTCACTAAGCTCCTCCTGGACCCCTTTCCCTCAGCTGCAAGTGCATCTTAATCTCGGAGGACTGGAGTACCCCTAGCAACCAAGCTCTCCCTTTGACCTTGACCCGGGTTCAGGTGCTGCCGAGCCTCCCTCGAGTTATCGTGACATTCGGTACTTGCAGCCCGGCCGTGACCTTTCGTACAGCCGAGATCCAAATGCCGCGCCCTGGACACACCCACGCTGCGAGTACGAACGTGCCCTTGGAAAAAAGATCGCGCCGGGAGTCTCATGTACCCACGATGGATTTATTCCAGAAAGTCCAAATCACTCAAATTTACGGATCGAAATTATAGTGTCATGGTATCAGCGTCCCTCTTTAGGTATTCTGACCAACGCCGCCGCCGTAAATAACACCGCCGCAATCACCACCACCGCCGTCGCCATAAGCACCGCACCCCCCCCCCCCCCCCCCCACAGCCCACCGCACTGGTTACAACACCATCACCATGACCGAGATGTCAGCCTAGGTTTCCTGCGCCGGGGCTGTACATACACCTAATTATAGACGGTGACGAGCCCGTCTCAATGTATCATGATTTACCCGCTTCATACCTACCCAATACCCAGCCCGAGAGCGCCCACCGCCGGCCTGAATACCCGCACCTGGCGCTTCCTCTGTACCTCCGCCCCTCCG
>NC_061849.1:32871029-32873529 GCF_019202785.1 Penaeus chinensis | reverse complement strand
GTCTTGATCTCTTGAGGAATTTAAAAACGGGTGTGTTTCAATCAAATCACAGCGTTTTAGGAATCGACGAAAACACTAGGCTAGAAAACTGGTTGTATCTGGTTGTCCTCTTCCTAAAAGATGGATGATAATATGCAAATGTTTTATTGCAAGTCATCCGGATCTAGATTATTAAAAAAAAGGAAAAAAAGAGAGAAACAAAAGGCACTTTACGGATAATTCACAAATATCAATATGCGAGTCTTTTCAATAAAGAAAGAAAGAAAGAAAGAAAGAAGAAGAAGAATTAGAAAGACCACAACAAATTAATAAAGACAGTATTCGAAGAAATTCAACTCCACATTAAAACCGAGACTGCTGCCACCTCGCGAGCGTTCACCAAACTACCCATTGTTTTCCTTGGCTCGCTCTCATGTGGCCATTTTGTTCATAATACGATTTTATTCATTAATCTTCATACATGGATACCATCAATTTATTATCATGTTAAAATTGCATATACCAAAACAAGTCACGAGATCGTTTAATGAGGTAAAAATGAACACAAGGGAATTTCCTCAATTCACAACTAGTCAACAAGAAATTTCCATTTTATTAAAATGATTGATGAGATGCGGGAATAATAAGATAATTGAATTTTGTTTTAACAGCTAGAATTTACGTCGATGTTAACATTCATTTCTATATGTAAGTATATATATATATATATATATATATATGAACGTATATATATATATATGAACGTATATATAATATATATATTTATATATATCTGCATATATTATATATATGTATATATTATATATATATTCATATATATTTGTGTGTGTGTGTGTGTGTGTGTGTGTGTGTGTGTGTGTGTGTGTGTGTGTGTGTGTGTGTGTGTGTGTGTGTGTGTGTGTGTGTGTGTGTGTTGAACAGTCATTGAACACGATTAAGTGAGGTTTGTGATACGAACAAGATAAATAAGTATAAAGGTAACAAAGATAATTTGGTACTGCATTGATAACGTCAATAATAAGGCAAATAGTGACAATGACAAAAAAAACAAAAACAAAAAACACAGGAAAGTTCTAATAATTATAAATTTACAACCATGATGACAGTGATAATAATACAAATGGTAATAGCAGTAGCATTGATGATCATGATGGTAATACGAAAAAAACAACAACAGCAAAAACAATAGTAACAACAATACTGAGAAAAAAAAATTATATGAAAAACCATATTAATCATAATGAGAATATCAATAATAATGGCAATCATAACTATGATTATTAGTATCATTATTAACAATAACATAAAAATAATAGTAATGCTAATATCAGTTATGATTATAATATAATAATAACACCGATTTAAATAAGAGAAAATAAAGGAACATTATTACTGTATAGCGGCTATTTTGAGATAGTTCCAACTGTGCAATATTGATAGTCATTGCTACAGTAGTTACCTCATGTTGAAACAGTTGACGTGGGTGGCAAACCAGAACGAACGGTTGTGCAACATGATAATTATAATAGTCACTCATTGGCTATTACGCGATCACGGTGAACTATTGGCGACAATTAATGCTTAAGATGGTATTAGCACCTGTGAAAAATAACGTGTTATGTCCAGATGAAAAAGAAAATAACGAAAACTTTTATCCTAAACGTCGTTGTCAATTCAATACTTTATTTCTAATCCTCCCTTGCCTTTTGTCTTTTATAATTGCTTATCGTTCTTTTTATCTGCCTCCAGTACCTCCTTTCCTTCCCAAACACATCCATCAAACTTACAATTTTAACGCATTTGAATCATACCCATAGAGTCGTATACCAGAGCGTCCTATCCCGATAATACCCTTAGGGACATTTCCCACCCCTGAGCGAAATGGGCCCTTCACCCCCCCCCCCCCCCCCCATTTCTATCTTCACCCTTTGACCCTGGTAAATAGGGACCCGGCGAAGTGGGGGGGGGGGGGCGGGGTGATAGTGAGGTGTTAGAATGAGTTATAAAGATTCGCGCGTGAGTAATCCCACCTTATCGAGCCATTAGTGTTCCTGAATGGCCGTGACCAGCTGTCAGAGGTGGCTTCTGATTACCCCCCCCCCCCCCCTACCGCCCTTTCTTCCCCCCCCCCCCTCCTTGACCTTCCCTTTATACCTGTGACAATTATTGCTCTCTGATATCTAGCCGATTTATCAGACAGACGCATTATTAGGTCCCCGAGACACTCTGTAGCGGGGGATAATAAGTAATTATATAAGGTGACGTACACGTGGTTGAGGGAGGAGAGGGGAGGGGGAGGGGGAAAGGAAGGAGGCAGGAAAGGCAAAAAATAAAAGCTGAGGAAAAAGAAAAAGAAACAGCCACTGCGAGAAGAGGTACAAGAAACGAAAAGTTTAATCAAATTAGAAAGATTCCCTTATTATATAGCTCCTTGTTGCTAATATCATGAACGATAATAATAGAAAAAAAAAATAAAAAAAATAGTTCATCACCTTGAAGA
>NC_061849.1:32851029-32856029 GCF_019202785.1 Penaeus chinensis | reverse complement strand
ACAACAACAATAGCAATAATAATAATAATAATAATAATAATAATAATAATAATAACAACAACAATAGCAGAGCTACATTTACAGTAATGATAAAGATAATAACAACAACAATATAAAAAATAAGAAAGAAACAAAGAGAAAGAAATTAAAGAAAGACGTAACAGGAAGTATAAATAATTAAATAAAAAAAACATCAAACCAAAACCAGCGAGAAAGCCATAAATGTAGACCTTGATGAGACACAGAAATAGAATAAAAGAAAAAGAAATACAAAAGAGATTAAGATAAAGAAACAGGAATAAGTAACGGAAAGGTTAAACATTCGTGATAACATCGACGACGTAAATGAGAGAAAACAAGAAAAAAAAGAATAATAATAAGAGACAGGAACGATGATGAACGAACGAGATAAAAGAAAAAGAAAAGGTAAGATGAAGGAAAATCGAAGGAAAGGAAAATAATCAGAAATAAACATGCAAAGATGGAAATGGAGAAAGTAAATTAACTTAAAAGAAAATAGATGAAGAAGCAGAGTAAAAAAAACCAATTACAGGCAAACGGAAGAAAATGAAAGCAATTAAAAGATGAAGAGACAAGATAAGAGATAAGAAAATTAAAAGTGGAAGAGGAGGAAATAAAAACGAATGGAGATAAGATAAGGCAGAAATTTGAGGTTGATAAATTCTACTATTCAACTAAATCAACTAAAATCCTCACTAGGGCGTGAGTGTCGGAGCCTGGTGATGCTTTACATACCGTAGGAGGAAAAAGGTAGGAATGGGGTGAAAGAAGGCGAAACGAGAAAAATCCCATGAACATCACACCGGATGAACTTAGAGACGTAAAAAGAACTACGAGGACTAAACACGCATTACAAGCGAAACCTAAACTGGCCCACCATCCCCACTTCAGGAGCCTCTGTACAATCCACATAAACCCCCCCCACTTCCCCCCTCCCAACCCTCTCCCCTTCCCCCTCCCACCCCCTTCCCCCCCTCCCAACCCTCTCCCCTATCCCCCTCCCACCTCTTCACCCCTCCCAACCCTCTCCCCCCACCCCTTCCCCACTCCAACCTCTTCTCCCCTTCAAACCCCCCACCCCTTCCCCCCTCCCAACTCTCTCCCCCACCCCCTTCCCCCCCTCCTAACCCTCTCCCCCATCCCGCTCCCACCCCTTCCCCCCTCTCCAACTCTCTCCCCCACCCCTCCCCCCCTCTCCAACCCTCTTCCCCACCCCTTCCCCCTCCCAACACTCTCCCCCACCCCTTCCCCCCTCTCCAACTCTCTCCCCCACCCCTTCCCCCCTCTCCAACTCTCTCCCCCATCCCCCTCCCACCTCTTCTCCCCCACCCCTCCCCCCTCCCAACCCTCCCCCCCATCCCCCAGCACACCTGCAAGTCCCCAGGCCGTGACAGCCCGTTTGTCCGACCCCTGACGACACGCGGACGTCGGCGAGTGGAACAGCGAGCGTCATCGGGCCACGCCGCCGCCGCCGCCGCCGCCGCCGCCGCCTCCCGTGGCCTTCATCGGGACACCTCACCACCCTCCGGAATCTTATTCTTTATTTTTATTCTCTTTCTTATTTTTATTCTTTTTTCTTCTTCTTTCTTGATTTTTTCCTTTTTTTTCTTTTCTTCCTTTGTCGTATTTTTTTCTTCTTCTTCCTTTATCTTATTATTTTTCTTCTTCCTTTATCTTATTTTTTTTCTTCTTCTTCCTTTCTCTTATAATTTTTCTTATAATTTTTTTGCTTCTTTCCTTCCTTTCTTTCTTTCCTATTCTGTATATTAAACTCTTTTCTTTTTTTCTTTTCTTTTCTTTCCTATTCTGTATATACTGATTTAATCTCTTTAGTTTTTGTTTTCTCTTATTGCCTTTTGGTTTACGATCTTCTGTCTTTGCATTTCCTTTGTTTATTCGTATTCTTCTTCCCCCTCTTCTTCATTTTCTCCTTCTTCTTCTTTTTCTCTTCTTCTTCTTCTTCTTCTTCTTCTTCTTCTTCTTCTTCTTCTCCTCCTCCTCCTCCTCCACCTTCTTCTTTTTCTTCTTCTCCACCTCCTCCTCTTCCCCCTTCTTCTTTTTCTTCTTCTCCACCTCCTCCTCCACCTTCTTCTTTTCTTCTTCTCCACCTCCCCCTCCACCTCCTCCTCCTCCCCCCCCTTCTTCTTTTTCTTCTTCTCCACCTCCCCCTCCACCTCCTCCTCCTTCTTCATCGTCTACTCCTTCTTCTTCTTCTTCTTCTCTGATCATTACTCTCATCCTCCCCACATCGGTCCTGTTTTATCGCGGGTGAGATACCAGGATGGCCAAATATGACGAGCTGAGATTGGATTTGTTTGTCTGAGGGTGGGGAGGGGAGGGGAGGAGGAGGGGGAGGAGGAGGAGGAGGAGGAGGGGGAGGGGGGAGGAGGAGGAGGGGTAGGAGGAGGAGGAGGAGGAGGAGGAGGAGGAGGAGGAGGAGGGGGAGGGGGGAGGAGGAGGAGGGGGAGGGGTGGAGGAGGAGGAGGAGGAGGGGTGGAGGAGGGGTGGAGGAGGGAGGAGGGGAGGAGGAGGGGAGGAGGAGGAGGAGGAGGAGGAGGAGGAGGAGGAGGAGGAGGAGGAGGAGGAGGAGAGGAGGAGGAGGAGAAGAAAAACCATAAAATCAAATATGAACATAAATCGAGAATCCTAAGAAATATTAAATAGGGTAGGAACAACAAATGGTAAATAAAATGGTAGAAGCAACATAATAAAAATATCGCTAAATACAATGGCACTATTACACAGAACATCAAAAGTTACAGTAACAACATCCATAGTTAATGAAGTAATAAGGATAATAATCATAACAACAACAATACTAGTAATACTTGTGTAGTGGTATTAATTGTAACAATAACAACATCAACACCGAGGTTCTTCCACTAAATCTAGTAATAGAAAAAGTAGTAGTAGTAGCAAGTAATAGCATCAGTAGCAGTGACAGCAGTAATAGTAATAGCAATATACGTATTGATGAAAAAGAACACGCAAAACATTAATGTAAGAATGGTTTGACTCCAAAGAAAAAAGAAAAGAAAAGAAAAGAAGGAGAGGCAATGCAAACGAAGATGAGATCATGGCGATTAAATAACAAGAAGTGGACGAAGAGAGGAAGAAAAGGGAGAAGGGAGAAGGGAGAGAGGAACAGAGAGAAGCGAGAAGGAAGAAGGAGGGAGAAGAGGGAGAATAGGCGGAAGGGGGAAGGGGGGAGGGGGATAAGAGAGAGGAACAGAGAGAAGCGAGAAGGAAGAAGGAGGGAGAAGAGGGAGAATAGGCGGAAGGGGGAAGGGGGAAGGGAGAAGGGAGAGAGGAACAGAGAGAAGCGAGAAGGAAGAAGGAGGGAGAAGAGGGAGAATAGGCGGAAGGCGGAAGGGGGAAGGGAGAAGGGAGAAGGGAGAGAGAGAAGCGAGAAGGAAGAATGAGGGAGAAGAGGGAGAATAGGCGGAAGGGGGAAGGGGGAAGGGGGAAGGGGGAAGGGAGAGAGGAACAGAGAGAAGCGAGAAGGAAGAAGGAGGGAGAAGAGGGAGAATAGGCGGAAGGGGGAAGGGGGAAGGGGGATAAGAGGTAGAAGGGGGGAAGGAGGAGGAGAGATAGTGAGGAGGAAGAGGGGGGGAGGGGAGGGCAGTGGACAAGAGGGGGCGTGGCTCATGTCCACTCGACGCGCCGTGATTTCCCATTTTGTTTCGTTCGTTGCCGACCACAGATCAGCCACAATAGTTTTGAATTCGTTATGAAGGAAAATGGATAAGGAAAATGAGAGGTTGCCGAAAGTTGCAGTTGTTTATATCAAGTGTTTTATTGACATTTAACCCATTAATTGCCATCAGTGCCGTAACGCCAAAATGGAAGAAGAGGTAATTAAACAAAAAACAAAACAAAAAATGAGTCTAAAAGATGGCCGCTAAAACGATATTGCTCCGAACGCAGAATAATCACCAATTAAAATATATTACCACAATCATAAAAACTTTAAACCCCAATTACCGGGCACTTAAGCGGCAAAATATAAACGAACCCAAAAAAGGCTCAACCTTAGAACCCCCACCAAATACAACCAACGTCAACCTCTGAACCCCAGCCAATGTATTAATAGCCGACCACCAAGCAAGGCTGCTCAGGGGGGGTATATATGTAGGGGTTGCAGTGGCTCCGGCTGGCAAAGCCCTAACCCCATCTACTCCTCCCTCCCTCTCTCCCTCCCTCCCTTCTCCTTCCCCCCTACCCCTCCCTCCCTCCCTCTCTCCCTTCTCCTCCCCCCCCTCCCCCCTCCCCGAACACTCAACCACCCACTCCTTCATTCCAAACCCCCTCTTCTCCCCCCTCCCCCCTACCAGACTCGTCGACCGGGTGGTTGGTGGTGAGGAATAGTGGGAGATAACAAATGAAGGCGGTGGTGGTGGTGATTGTGGTGGCAGATGTGGTGAAGTTGAGTGATTGGCTCATCACTAAACATGCCTCCCCACGGAGCTTTGACTGTAAGCCTCATGAAAAATTGAAACGAAAACGTGTCCATGAAGCTCCCTCATGCTACCGAACTTCCATGCACTAGAAGAGTGATATTTAAGCATTTCAAGTTACACAGGACGATGGGGATTGCCATTCCACAATACAATCTTTGTAGTGTAAAATTCCATACGAAACACAACAGCAATGATTATTAATAACACCAATAAAAAAATATAACGACAAGAATCAAACAGATGAATAACCCAGAGTCCGCATGCCTCCTGTTGCAAGGACCCAATCCCTCTCTTGTCCGCTGATGTCATGAGCCACAGACGGAGGAGGCAAGCAAGCAGGCGCTCCAGTAAACGAAGTCTCCTCTCCTGGAACTACCGTCTCCCGCGACCTTTCCTGGAACTGCCGAAGGTGAGGACGTGTTGTTCAGGTGTGCGGTAGTTCAGGGGGGAATGATAAGCGTCGCTGTTGATCGTAGTGACCGTGGGCGTGGGTTTGGGGGGGTGGGAGGAGGAGGAGGA
>NC_061849.1:32823529-32848529 GCF_019202785.1 Penaeus chinensis | reverse complement strand
GGCAGACAGGAAGACAGAGAGGCAGATTCCATTGACGAAAGGTGAATGAAAGAGAAAATCGGTGAACGAGCTCAAAGGCGCGCAAATGATACAGGTCGTTGCCAAATGAGAAGAACTGAAGCTGAAGAAAACCAGGTGGTCGACGATAAAGCCAGGTGGCGGGCACGCTGAGCAGGTGGTGGATGACGAGACCAGCTGGTGGGTAGGTGAAAACAGGTGTGGCTGAAGTGAAAGCAGGTTTAGGTGAGACATGCAGGTGGTGCTGAGCAAAACAGGTGGATAAAGGCGTGGAGATGGGAAAAAACAGGTGGTGGAGGGGGTGAAAATAATACACAGGTGGTGGAGCGGATGAAACACGTGTACAGGTGGTGAAGATGATAAAAAACAAATGAACAAATGGTGAAAGGGGCAAAAACAAGTCTACAGATCTGAAAATGACATAAACAAGTGTACCAATGATGGAAATTACAAGTGTACAAGTGGCAGACAGATGACATAATTAGAGGAACAGGTATACTGAAGAATGAGAGTGAAACAGAAAGAGGTATAGCGAATGAATAATAAGAAAAGAAGAACGGAAGACGGGAAGAGAGAGAATGTGGGAATTTGAATCACAAAAGCGCGAGAGAGAGAGGAAAAAAAAACACGAATTAGAAGAAAGAGACACTTAAAGAAGAAAAAGTCAGTAACAGAGGAAATTGAAACAAAAAAATATAGAAACAAGCGGAAAAAAAACAAAAACAAAAAATAGAAAACATAACGACAAACAAAACGATCGAACAGAAAAGAGAAACATGGCAACACACACAACAAAAAAAAAAAAAAAAAAAAACATGAGAAATACCAGAATAAAAGAGAAGAAAAGCGAAAAGTGAAGAGGAGTGGCTGGTTATGTTAATGAGAAAAAAAAACCCAGGGGCTGTGTGATAGTGAGGGGGTTTAAACATTTGGGGGTTTATGAGTTATTGATGTTGATGGTGATAATGAAGGGGGATTTAAAGGTGATTTTGTTTGGTTGGGGTTTTATGATATTGTTTAAAAAAGGGGGTGAATATGTTGAGGGTTAATGATGTTAAATGTTTTTTTCTGGTTGATGTTAATTGGGTGGTGATGTTAAGTGATGGGACAGGGGGGGTGTTGATGTATGTTAATGGTGATATTAATGTTTTTAAAGGTTTTAATGATGTGATAGTGATTTGGGTGGGAAAAAAATTTAATATCCGGGGGCCACCAAAAGTGTTAATTTAAAAACCGAATTTAAAAAGTGTGATAGTGATTCAAGCGTTGTAATGAGTTAAAATGTCGTACGGGGAGGGCAATGAATGAAAATGTTTTCCTGGGGTAAATAACAAAGGAAAGGAAAGGATGAGAGGAAGAGGAGGGGGAGGAGAGATAGAGTGGAGGGGAGAGAGATAGAGTGGAGAAAAAGGGGAGAGAGAAGATGAGTGGGGGAAGAGAGAGAGTAGGTGAAGAGAGTGATGAGTGAGAGAGGGAGGGGTAGAGTTGAGAGGAGAGATTAGAGTGAGAGAGAAGAGGAGAGAGAGAGAAGAGGAGAGAGAGGAGAGATGAGGAGAGAGATGATGAGAGAGGAGGAAGAGAGTGAGAGAGGAGAGAGAGATAGAGAGAAAGAGAGAGAGAGAGAGATAAAGAGAGAAGAGATAGAGTGAGAGAGAGAGATACTGCGATGACGAAATAACAATAAAACACAAAACAAAATAACTAAGAAAAGGAGAGTCGAGGCTTGTGTAAGAAAAGGCAAGAACACCACAAAGATTAGTAGGTAAACAGATGCCCTAACTTATAAATACGAAAGAGCATAATAACAGAGGAGAGGAGAGGATGCGTGCAAGCAAAGAGGAACAGACAAAAATTGTGTTAGTAACAACATGTGACGTGAAGACAGCTCAGATGTGGAGGTACTGCCAACAACACCCCCTCCCCCCTGCATAGTTCCTCCCCTTCCCCTCCCCCCTGCATAGTTCCTCCCCCTCCTCTCCCTCTTCACACCTTCCCCATTTCCTCGAGACCGAGTCATTGCAGCCATCACCGATTTAATACCCCCCCTCTCACCCCCCTTTTTTAAACAAAACTAAAACCCATCAAACTAAAAAAATAGAACAAAAATATTTTCACAAAAAAATCCTTCTCTTCGCACACCAACCCCGTTCCCACCAAACAGCAACTCTCCGACACCCGTCCTGGCAAAACAAAAACAAAAACAAAAACACAACCCTACTCGCAAACAACTAAAACAACAACTAACTGCAAGAGGTATCCGGCGAGCAGGAGAAGAGCTTGCGAACGAAACTGGGAGGACAAATTTCTCCTAGACTGCGGCCCTCCGATAAATCTCAGCGTCTCTCGGCGGCACAAAAACTCCGGAGCGTTTGTGCGCAGCCTCAGCGCGTCGCCTTGCTGTATACCCACCTCCAGCGCCGACCTCGCTTACCCGAATCCCCTCTATCCGAACGGGGTGGGATCTGCGCCGGGTCCGGAGGAGCGCGCGGGTGGATAGCAGGTTCGGATGAGGAGGCTTAAATTCGATTAACCGAGCGGATGGGAGGAAGTGAGCCGAGCGTCTAGAGAGCTTTTGAGCGGGGTCAGTCTGCCTCGGCGGTGACGGTTCGCGGAGATTATTTCGTTGAATTTTTCCAAAAGAAAAAAAATCGCTTGTCTGGGTTGATTTCTACTTAAATTTGCGTCTGGAGTCTCTATCGGTGCCTGTGCGAATTTCCCACGTAAAGAAAACCGAAAGGGGATAAAATGGTCCAGCCAGAGTCCCGTTTTCTCCGAGACATGCAGTAAAAACATGTTTAACAGAAGTTATGCGAGCCACTGCATTATAACTAGCTCCTAAACCTTAAAAGTAAAGCGTGTGAAATTATTGCGAAGTCTTCTAGTGTATAATATCGATTTATCTTATAAAGGGCTGTAGAATTTTACAATAATCAAAGGAATTAATTAGAAAATAAGTGAGATACAGAAACTAATTTGCCAAAAAAAAAAAAAAAATCGTCTATTTCTCTCTAATGGAGTCGAGACGGCTAAGAACTATGGCTGAGCTCGGCTGAAGCCTAACTATATTTGCATAATTTCTACACCTGATTCCCCACACTCTTTATCTTGTTTTTCTCTTCCTTCACTTTCCATTGTCGTCTACTCGTGCATCGCCCCTTTCTTTCTTTTTTCCTATTTTTTTTTTTTTTCACTGCATTCTTATTTTCTAGCTTGGCCGCCTAGTTTCTTCTTATCACTGTAATTATTATGGTATTTTCGACCTTACGTGCCACTGCTTGTGAACTTATTTGTAATATCGAAATTTCAAGATTTTTTAAGACGGGTCTTTTCTTGCAATTATCATTACATTACATTACACACACACACACACACACACACACACACACACACACACACACACACACACACACACACACACACACACACACACAATGTACAATATAGTTACTTTGCCCGAGTAAGTTTGATCTTACTCGATTTTGTTCCCTTTCGCTCTCTTGTGAATTTGTTCACTCGTTCTTCTCCTTATCTTTCTTTTCTCTACCTATGCCCTTTCTATTCTACCTTTCATGCTCTTTTCCTATTACCATTTCCATCCTCATATTCTGACCCTTCTCCACCTTCATATCTCTTTTTCTCTTCATAACTCTCTATCTGTCTTTCTCCTCTGTCCCTTCTCCCTACAATCTCCCTACTTCTCCCTCCCTCCTACGCCTCCTCTTCCATCCCTTCCCTCTCATCTCCTATTCTTCCTCTTGCCTCCTCGAGTCGAGGCAGGGTCGCCACGTGTCAGATTATAGCCGTACACAGGCCCTTAAGAGATCTCAAGACGCTTACCAACACTTGGAGGCGATGTGAAGACTTGTTACGTAGACGGCCTCCTCACAAGGACCCTCTCCACCTTTATTGTCTCTGCCTTTATCT
Organism: Penaeus chinensis; assembly: GCF_019202785.1. Lineage (NCBI taxonomy): Eukaryota > Metazoa > Arthropoda > Malacostraca > Decapoda > Penaeidae > Penaeus > Penaeus chinensis. The sequence goes on along the minus strand of NC_061849.1, from coordinate 32,844,587 downwards.
TTATCGTTTAGCTTTTTCTGGTATATTCATATTTGTTGTTTTGTTTATATTTGTTTCTTTATTTGTTTCGCGATGGCGGGTATCATATTTTTTTTCTTCTTCTATTTTTTTTTTTTCGATTCTTTCTGAGAACAGGAGTAATAATTTATGTGTATATGCAATATCCTGTCTTCTTTCCCCTACCCCCCCCTCAGCCTCCTCCCTCCAGCCCCCAACCCCTCTTCCCTTGCAAGCTCAATGGCTGACTTGCAGATCGAGCGGCGGCGGTTGCAACATCCACCGCAAACCCGCCTCGACACCTCCGTCGTCCCTTTGGATCCCTTCCTGTCACTCGTTGAAATCATTCGCGGATTCCTCTCCCTCTCCGTCGTCGACCACTCCTTCGCCACTCGACTTTGGTACCCTAAGCCCCCCAACCCCCTCTCTCTTTCCTTCTCTCTCTCTCTCTCTCTCTCCTTCTCCCTCTTTCTCACCCCTCCCTCTTTGCAACCATCCCCCCCCACCCCTCCCTCCCTAAACCGTCCCTTGCCAGGTACCACTTGTTCTCAGCCACCAGGAGCTCTTCAGGTCCGCGGACGGCCAGTGGCTCCTCAGCACTTGATACACTCTGACCTCATCGCTGCTGAGTTCGAGTGGGCGGGGAGAATCGCATTTGGAGGTCTGGCCGCCGGGCTCAAGGGGATGCTCAAACACAATTTTACGCTGATTTGTGTGCGCCGGGTATTTTGTATATGTTTGCCGAGAAAAAAAAAGACAGTGGTAAAAAAAAAAAAAAAAAAAAAAAAAAAAACGTGGTAAAAAGTAAATAAAAATTCGTGTAAAAATGGCGTCGCCGAGATTTAAATTCAGGTGATTATCACAATGATCCCCGAGTTGAATATTCTTACCTCAGAAATCACAAATATCATCCCGGCGTGGGGGGGGGGGGGGGTTAAGGGAGAGGGGGGAGGGGGGGGGGACGCGAGAGAGGGAGGGAGGGAGGAGAAGGAAAAGGAGGAGGAATAATAATAATGAAGGATAAAGGCTGAAGAGGAGGAGGAGGAGGAGAAGGAGGAGAGAAGAAGAATTGAAAACTGAAGACAGAGGAAAGAAAAGAAGGGAGCAAAGGCAAGGAACACAAGACACAGATAAATCAAAAAAGAGAAAGAGAGGAGAATGATGAACATACCATGAAGCGAAGAAAAATAAATAGAGAAAACAAACATGTAAAGAATAAAGAAACAGACATCCAGGAAGAGAAGAAAAAAATATAGATACACCAAAGACCAAACAACCAACCTCGACCGAACCAAATCAACCCTTCTTCACCCTCCCCCCCAAAAAAAAAAAAATATATATATATATATATATATTTAATAATAATAATAATAATAATAATAATAATAATAATAATAATAATAATAATAATAATAATAATAATAATAATAATAATAATAAAATGATAAAAAATAATAACAATCGCGTCTCCCGTCCCAAGAGAGGAGTCCCCAGAACCCTCATTCGGCCCTTCGGGTTACCATAGACCAACAGGAAGAACCGGTTCCCAAGAGAACCAAGAGGAGTCAAACTTATCACCCGATGCTTTAATGAACCGCTGGCCCGACCCGAGATAACTGTCCATTAAACGGATCCATTTCAATGCACGAGCGGGTCCTGCCAGGTCTGTAAAATTCGTTCCGAAACGCATTTTAATTGAGCGTAACAAATAGGAAAGCTTTAAGTTCTTATCAATGCCGTCCAAGTGCATTTAGCTGTACGCTGAGAATTTTACGATAAAGAAATAAAATTGATAGATAATAAAAATATATCGTGAGAATATGTGAATAACCGTATTCTTCTGCACTTGCCTTTTTAAATCTGTTTTTATTAGCTGTTTTTTCCCAAGGCATGAGAAAGCGATCGAAACAAGAACTACATTCCTAACTCGGGAAAATACCCCATTTATAATAAAACTTTAAAAAATCGAAAACCAAACGACCCCTTCGCTAAAAAAAAATTAATAAATTCAAAGTAAATAACATCCATAAATAAATCGACTAAGCACCAACAAAGAAAGCAATGAAGACGCAGAGCTCACGGCACGGCCAAGCTCCTTCCCACAGCTCGAGCTCCTTCGGCAGACCATCTAAAGTTTCCAGGCGGGGCTTGAGGTTCTCGGGGGCTGGAAAGGTGATAGCCTCTTCCCCGGACCCTCGGAGGCCCCGCCGAAGGCTTCCTTGACGTCTTGGCACAGCTGTCGTCGCCCAAGCACTTGCGTCCTCCCCGCTGCCTGATCCCAGCGACGAGAGCTTGCTTGCAGACGATGGGAGACAGAAATCCGATACGGAGTTGATACTGCGTGCAAGGTCTAGAGGACGCTGAGTTTGGATGTGAGGTTTGCGGTGTCGAGGTTCCAATGGTTTCTTTGACAACATAAAAAAAAACAAAAAAACAAAACAGACAAAAAAAAGATAGATATTTTTTTTTTTTATTCCAAATCACCCTAACAAACACAAACAATCCAAGCCAAGCCATTCCCAATCCCGGACGCAAGCGACATCCTCGACGAGGGAGCCACAGCCGTCGAACCCTCGCTCCCAATCCCGCCGCCCGGCCTCGACCCGACCACAACTCGCACCCAAAACTCGAGCGAACCTTTACTTGGTAACAAGTTTCCCCAAAAGCAAGAACTCTCGGGGGATCAAGTGCGGCGAAGGGGGGAGGAAGGGGGGAAGGGGGGAGGGGGAGGGAGGGGGAATATCCCTAAAGACATTCCGAGCATCACGCTAAGCTCTGCGTCTCGGACTTCGTGCCCAGATTGAGTTTCACAGCACCAAGGAACAGCTGTGACGTGGGCTGAGAGTGGGACAGGCAGCGTCGAAATGGGAGTGGGGGTGGAGGTGGAGGGGAGAGGGAGAGGGAGAGGGAGAGGGAGAGGGAGAGGGAGAGGGAGAGGGAGGGAGAGGGAGAGGGAGAAGGAGAGGGAGAGGGAGAGGGAGAAGGAGAGGGAGGATGAGGGAGAGGGAGGAAGAGGGAGAGGGAGGAAGAGGGAGAGGGAGGAAGAGGGAGGGGGATGAAGAGGGAGGGGGGGAGGGAGAGGGAGTGGGCAGTGGGAAGAGGGAGGAGGGAGGAGTCGACAATTAGCACACTGAGGTAGGCTTAAATGACGCCTCCTCCCCCTCCTCCCCCTCCTCCCTCCCCCTCTTCCTCGCCTAATATCTCGGTGTAATTAGCGAGTGGACGAATCCTTCAGGCGGGGAAAATAATGTATTATTCCCTCTCGACCATTAATAAAAACATCCGGACATTATCACGAAGACCATAGGATACTGGCTCTGCCTCCTTCCCTAAAACAGACATTCATTATATTTTGTAAGACATATTCATCGCCTCTGAGTAGGTGCCGAGCCTTCAAGGATGCTGTTTCCGTAACCTCCCCTTCCCTTCTCCCTCCCCCCCTTCCCCTAGCCCCTCCCGTCCTCCCCTACCCATCCCTTCCCTCCCCTAACATATGTCATCCTCAATATGTCTCTTCCTTGGATCTACAAGGATGGTTCACAGGTTCACAGAACCATCACAAACGTCACGGAACGGAAATAAAAGTAATATCTATATGTCAAGACATAACCGCGTAGAAAATATCTATATTATTTTACTTAAACATTTATAAGTTAACTTTATCCTCAGACTTTCGTTTTCTCCAGAATAACAAAAAAGAAAAGAAAAAAAAGGACATATTAGTTTCAGGTTTCCCAAAACTTATCCCTGACGATCCACTTCGTCTCTGTTCCCGCAGCTCCTCTGGTGGCCAGATAATGAACTAAACGAGTCTTCTCTTGCCCTCAGCCTTTACCGTCGACATTCCCACCGCGAGTAACGGGCACATAGACCGTATTGACCCTGTAACCTCCAATAAGCTAGTCAGCCCCTAGAGATGCTAGGTAGGTAATCGCAGGTAATTTTGAACACACGCCGGACCCGAGGAAGTACAAAAGTATCTAAATTGTTGTTTAGAGCAGTGCAGAGGATAGAGTTCCCCGTCGATTTATTATCTAAGCTCTGAGGTTAGCGCTTAAGTGGAAGGAAGAGGAAGCATATCCGATGCTGTAGGTTAGCTTCTATGGGAATGAATTAACAGCTTATGTACACTGGATTAGTCTACATATTTATATTATATTTACTTATAAATATACATATATTTGTATACAAAATATATACAATATATAAATATAAAATCTATATTTATGTGTATATATATACGTGTGTGTGTGTGTGTGTGTGTGTGTGTGTGTGTGTGTGTGTGTGTGTGTGTGTGTGTGTGTGTGTGTGTGTGTGTGTGTGTGTGTGTGTGTATATATATGTATATATTATGTATGTATATATGTATGCATATATGCATTTACGCATATGCATATGTATATCTATCTACCCATCTATCTATCTAAATATATACATGTTTATATATACAGACACATATCTCTCAATCTGCATCATTAATTCCTGATCTAAATCCCATATATGTCTATACACCGCTCTTCTTATCATAACAACAGTAATCTTAATACAAATATTTTGTGCATGTTTTTTTTCCGCCTTTAATATCAATCTGTACCAAGATTCACCTACTCATGTATATATGCATTTTCTACACTTGTTTTTCGTTATACTTCTGCCACAGCAACCATTCCGCGCTTAATCATTCCAGGTGTATGCCCACCATTCTTCTCCATTGTATAACCAGCAAAAAAGGACCTTTACATCAACATATCACTGATAACGATCGCCGAAGCTACCATCTACTTCATTAAAATTACCATCACTATCTCTGGCCACATCAACAATGTCGTCACTGCACAAAAACTTGCATTCCACTACACCATTATCACCATCAAAACTCTCCTTCAAACAAAATAAAAAAAAGAGAGAAAATAAAAATAAATAAATGCCCATTTTATCCTACGATGCAGCCATAATCGTCAACTGTCATTATCATCATCAAAGATCACTATCATCGAAGTATATCATACGCGCCGACACAATCCTCACTATCACCTATTCACTGTGGCCTTTCTCTTCCTCTCCCCTCTAATTATCCATATAAACAGCCGAACCACAGATCCCAATCTACCCCCCCACCCCCCCCGTCCTCTGCCTTCTCACCTCGGCCATTTGTGTATTACAGTTAACACCTGCGATACAAAGGTCGGCGGTGCTACGTTAGCTTTCTTTGAACTAAATACTCAGTACTTAATTGGTGTTGATATTAACGATGTAGTACGAATAATGCCTGTTATAATTTGGTAAATGTAGTGGCTTCTCCCTATGCCTGTTTAAGAATTGTACAGCAGGATATAATAACAAACATACATACATACGTACGTGTACAAACACCTATAGACAGCATGGCAGTTCTGAGAGCACAGAGGCAAAGCATAACAGCATCTTTCCTCATCCAAGAACAGCAGCTGCAATATGTAAAATTTCACCCAAATCCCGACATTCGCCACAGCACGTTCAGAAACCACTGCGCCACATCCCGGTTTAGCCGAGGTTAGCGTCAGTCACTATCGACGAGTGTACTGATAGATAACGTAGTTTATCGGAGCTGATGAGTTCGTTAAGGCGAGCAGCGAGTACAGAGAACGAACGGTGATAAGAAAAGCTTTTGTCCGCAATGTGTGAATTCCTGAATATATTATTGCTAGAAATACTGGAAGCTTCGACCATAATCTCGTTGGTGGTAAGGATCTTCTGGTTATAAAGAACACCAGCACATTATCCGTACGCGATGTCGAAAAAAAAAGAGAGAAAAAAAACAGAGATAGGAAAAGGCGGTGCCGGCGGTTGGGTATGAACCAAATCCCGCACACTGAGATTGAAGGTGAGGATTTATAAAGCAAGTGAGTGTACCCTTACTGGATCTCCCAAGGCCCTGGGAATCTCGGTGAAGTGTGGAAGGGGTGAGATTTACACTTTATTTAAGGGACATTTGTGTAAACAGGGACTGGGGGCCTCGGGGATCTACGCTTATTTTTTTCAAAACCTTAAAAAAAACGAAAATATTTCCTTCGACGCCAACCCCCCTCCCCCATCGCCTTTTCTTACGCTCTCGTTTATACTCTCGATAACAGTTTAATGCCTCGTTAATGTATGTTCTCATAATGGCTAGAGATAAGCCTTTTAGGGAATTTATCACCAGTAATGAGGCCTCAAGACACGAGAGCAAAACACAGGCGTTCATTCCGGATTTTCGTCACGTGGGAACAGCGAGGCCAGAGTCTTCAATTACATATCTGTCCTTTTTATTTCGGCTACGGTATCTTATTAAATCAAAGTACGATTTGTATTGTGTTTTTCGTGGTATAATGTATGCTGTGATCTACGGGTGATGGTTAAGCGATGGCGATGATGTAATAATCTTTATAATAGATCCAAAATAATGGTCACGTTTGTTTTCTCGTCGGACAGGCGCCGTGGACGTGACAGTGACGGCTCTCCGTTTGAAAGTTTTCCAACTGACACACGGCCGTCAGCGAATGACGCAACGGCGCGTTTCAGCATGGCTGCGGGCACGGCGGGCCTCGCATCAAAGTCGGCCAGGAGGGGAGAGGTCGTGGTCATTACGCATGCATAACCAGGATCATAAACGGCAGTACAGCTCGTGCTGGTGACGTATGCAGAAGCAGCAGCAGTGGAAGATACGACAGCGTGGCAGCAGCAGCGGCGGCGGCGGTAGTGTCAGCAGCAGCAGCAGGACTGGCCGGGCGAGGAACAGGGGTCGTCAGCTGGCAGGCGGAAGGTTGGACGGGGGCAGCTTCAACCAGGATGGTCACCCCCGCACCACGCTCTTTGTGCCAGGCCAGACACAACACAACCTTCTCATCTACGCTCTCGTCAAATTAACCCTCCCCCATAGTCTCACTTCCCGCGCAGCCGGAGGTTGTCATTGGCACCATGCCACAGCCGTAGTGAAGGGGAGCCCGGCGTGTGGCACCTGGAGCGCCGTGCAGAGCCACAATATCTCGAGCGTCGCAATCACGTGGCAACCGAGCGCACGTGGCCTCCAGACTACCCTCGGGCAATCGTCTGTCCACTCTTTACTGACCACCGCTTTTTTGTGGGTCTGACCTTCGACCCGACTCAGTAATCGGAATATTTCATACATACATACATATGTATATTAGAGTTTTATGTTCTCATATACATCCATAAGGACGAGTGACCTAGGATCATGAGCAGGAGAAATGGGAGACCTCAGAAGGTGTCCCCGGAAGCTGACCTGCCGAGGCTACCACGCACGTTCCTATACTTCCTGGCCCGCCCATTGGTCCTTGCCGCCACCAATCAGCGGCCAGATTGCTCCCCCCTTTCTCCCTTCCCTCCTTCGTCATGATAACCCCCCAAACCCTCCCTCCCTCCCTAGTATCATCGCTTATTACTCGTTCGAACAGGATTCTAAGACGCTAGCCTACCCTATCTACACACAATAGAATAAGTCACAAAGTAATGCAATCAAAGTGATACCAAAGCGGCCTGAGACCCGGAGATCTATCGTGAACTTTAGCCGAGATTTCGTGAAGGTGCGGGAACTAGCCTCAGAGCTGACCTCGGCGCTGACCTTAGAGACAAAGTGGTTCCCTCCGAGGCGGCTTCCCATTGGCCAGCCTCGGACCTGAATAGCGCCCCTCCATTTCAGCCACTGACCAATGGGAAGTCCTCCCCAGCAAGAAACCTGACTAAATTGCAACAAAATGCAATGCCTACAAGCGCGATCCCGACGGAGAGAACACAAAGATGAAAGCGCCGGGAAAACATCTCACTCTCGCCAAGCGCAGGTGTGGCGTGAGTGTGCGAGAACCTGATTACGACGATGATAACGAACCTCTTCCGCCGAAGCGATTCAATTATGGCGACACAGAGAGAGAGAGAGAGAGAGAGAGCAGAGAAGCGCGAAAAAATACCCGTCGTTTCCACCTTCGTACGCCGCCGCGCTGCACCAGGGGGCAGAGACGGAGGGAAACGCTAATGTTTTTGTGTGGACATTATTCTGTGACGTGCACAAGGTCTCTCCGATACCAAGTTTCCCGAGAAGTTTCTACTTTAGCGTTCCAGACTGAGATTTGATCTTGCTATCAGCTGCGGGGTTGCCAGCAAGCGCTTCGCAGTTCCATGGGAATTTTTGAACGCTTTTGCACTGAAGGGACATTCGGACGCTCCCGCTTGCGACACTCCAGGACGGGCGTCTCTATGCAAATGATAAAAGTATCAAAGGAAGAAAAACACACACACACGCATACACACACAAATATATATACATATATATTATACAAATACGTACACACATACGTGTGTGTGTGTGTGTGTGTGTGTGTGTATGTGTGTGTGTATGTGTGTGTGTGTGTGTGTGTGTGTGTGTGTGTGTGTGTGTGTGTGTGTGTGTGTGTGTGTGTGTGTGTGTGTGCTGTATGTATGTATGTATGTATGTATGTATGTATGTATGTATGTATGTATGTATGTATGTATGTATGTATGAGTATGTATATGTGTGTGCGTGTGCGTGTGCGTGTGCGTGTGTGTGTGTGTGTGTTTGAGAGAGAGAGAGAGAGAGAGAGAGAGAGAGAGAGAGAGAGAGAGAGAGAGAGAGAGAGAGAGAGAGAGAGAGAGAGAGAGAGAGAGAAGAGAGAGAAAGAGAGAGAGATTGAAAGAGAGAGAGATTGAAAGAGAGAGAGAGAAAGAGAGAGAGAGAGAGAGAGAGAGAGAGAGAGAGAGAGAGAGAGAGAGAGAGAGAGAGAGAGAGAGAGAGAGAGAGAGAGAGAGAGAGAGAGACATACAAACAGACAGAGACAGACATACAGACACACACACACACACACACACACACACACACACACACACACACACACACACACTTATATACTACAGACGCTCAAGCATCTGCAGTAATAAAGTAAGAGAAGGAAATACGGCATAATTCCTAGATGTTTTCCTCCGCTATATTTGGCCCTGCGCGAGGGTCTGTAGTACTCAGGAAGTCTCAGACTACTACTCACCTTGTAGCTGCAACCAGTCCAGTCACGCTTGCAACATCACTGAAACACAAGATGAGAGAGAAAAAAAAAAAAAAAAAAAAAAAAGATTACTATTTTCGTCGATTATTTTCAGTAAGAACGGTCTTTTGAGATCTTACAGCGAAACGAAAGTATTTCTACTGTTATTTACAAAACAAGGAATATTAAAAAACGCTAAATAACGACAAGACAGGGGGATTAATCAGATTAGAGTCGGTAACAAGGGTAAACAGGCCTCTCGAGTAACCCTTTCACTAAAGGGTGAGGTTAACCCCTTCTGTAGCCCCTTACCTACATCCTCTCACCCCCCCCCTCACCTCCCTACCCTTTGCCTCTCCCCCACCCCTCCCTTCCCCTTCCCCTCTCAACTCTCTCCCTATCCCTTCCCATCCCTTTTCCCCTCCCCTCCCCTCCCCTGCCCCTCTCCCTGTCACAGCTCTCTCCCTTCCCCTCCCCCTCCCTCCCCTGCCCCTCTCCCTGTCACAGCTCTCTCCCTTCCCTCCCCTCCCCTGCCCTTGCCCCTGCCCCTCTCCCTCCTACCATCATCACCGCCAACCCCTCCCCCCTGTCCTCTCCCCCCTGCCTACCACCACCTCCCCCCCTCCCCCCTCCTTGTCTTTCACTATTTAGACATTATATAATCAGCCGCTTTCCATCCAAGATTTATTATTTTTTTATTTTAGTTTTTTTTTGTGGTGTGTTGATTACCTATTTATCAGCTTCTTTTGGTCTTGGGTTCCCTTCATTTACCCTTTTTTTTTATATATTCTCTCTCCCTCTCTCCCTCTTTCTCATTCTTAACTTACATCTTAATTCCTTTATCATGTTATATTCCTATATCGAAATCTCATGATATATTCTTATGTAAATTCTTCAATTCCTTTTCTAATTTCACCACAAAAAATATTCCCAAAAATGTGTTATTTTCCAATTCCTATATTCCTTCTTACATTCCTATTCATACTACCATCTCTTATTTAGTTGTTTTTTTTCTCTCTCTCTTTTCTCTCCATGTACTTTTTCCATCTCCAATCTTTATTCTATTTTGACTCCTTCCTTCTTTCCATGCCCCCCCTTCCCCCCCCCCCCCTCTGCCCCGTCTTTCTTTTCCTTTTTCTTTCTCTTTCTCTTTCGATATTTTCAGTACAAAGCGAAAGAAGGGAAGAGAAGAAACAAAAAATACTGCAAAGAAAATTCGAAAAAAAGAAGGGTGATAAAGGAGAACAAAGAAAACGAAGAAAGGCAAGAAAAAGAAGTAGAAAAATATAAAAGAAAGACTAATGTTGTAAAGAAAAGGAAAGAAGGAGGAAAATAGAAGGGAAATAAAAGGAAAAAATATATAAAATGAAGAAAATAGAAAGAAAAACAACAAAATGAAATAAAAGAAGAGACAACGAAATGAGAAAACACAAAAAATAAGACAAAAACAACAGGAAAAAAAAACTCTATACCTTTAGCAAAACGAACAAACAAACAAAAAAAAAACATAAACACACACAAACAAACAAAAAACACACACAAGTAAACAAAAACACACACAAATAAACAAAAACACATGCCCAAAAAATCGGAAAAAAAGCAAAATGAATTACGAGAAAGAAAAGACACATTCATCTGTACAAGTAAACAAAAACACACACAAATAAACAAAAACACACGGCCAAAAAATCGAAAAAAAAGCAAAATGAATTACGAGAAAGAAAAGACACATTCATCTGTACCCGGGATCCTTGACAGCGTGCCCGGACTCCTGTCTGCCAAGGCCGCTTCCTGGCGCGTAGGCCGGGTGGTCTGTTATTGTTCTGTTATGCGTTTTTATTGCCGTTTTTTTGTATTCCTTATTCTGTTTTATGTTCTTTATGATTGGTGTTATGGACTGTTATTGTTATTATTACTTTGTTTTATTATTGTTAGTTGTCTTTGTTTTATTTTTTTTTATTCTGCTTTATTGGTTATATTGTTGTTATTGTCAGTTTATTGTCAGTTATATTGTCTAGTTCTATTACTGTTCTTTAAGCTTCATTTTATTAATTTCTTATATTCTGTATCATTGCCTTTATTAATGTTACCATCAGTTATTAGTATTGCTTTATTTCATTACCGTTCTTTAATCTTTATTTTATATATTTTTCTTATTTTGCTTTACTGCTTTCCTCTTTTGCATGGGTATTATTCCGTTCTTCGCTCCTCCGTTCTTATAGTTCACGTACTTTTCTTACTTTTCATGTGGAAAACAACAACACAATCCGATCTTAAAAAATATTCTTAAGTAAAAAACAACAACAACCCCCATGTATGTGTATGTGTGTGTGTGTTAAATGCGCACGCACACACACACACACACACACACACACACACACACACACACACACACACATATATATATATAAAACCATAAATTCCGAAACCCATTTAAAAATTAAATCATCATTCTCTCCCCTTAAAACTACAACCATTAGCCGCTCGACCGCTGAAATTACTATGCCTACAACCTGCCGGCTTATAAATCACCTGCCTTCACACGCCCTTAAAGTGTCCATAAAATAGTATCAGTGTGGCCTCTCCGTCCAGATGTTCCGTCAAACTGTCCCTCTCTGACTCCCCGATCACTGGTCCCTCTCTGAGTCCCCGGTCACTGGTCCCTCTCTGACTCCCCGATCACTGGTCCCTCTCTGACTCCCCGATCACTGGTCCCTCTCTGACTCCCCGGTCACTGGTCCCTCTCTGACTCCCCGATCACTGGTCCCTCTCTGACTCCCCGATCACTGGTCCCTCTCTGACTCCCCGATCACTGGTCCCTCTCTGACTCCCCGATCACTGGTCCCTCTCTGACTCCCCGATCACTGGTCCCTCTCTGACTCCCCGATCACTGGTCCCTCTCTGACTCCCCGATCACTGGTCCCTCTCTGACTCCCCGATCACTGGTCCCTCTCTGACTCCCCGATCACTGGTCCCTCTCTGACTCCCCGGTCACTGGTCCCTCTCTGACTCCCCGATCACTGGTCCCTCTCTGACTCCCCGGTCACTGGTCCCTCTCTGACTCCCCGATCACTGGTCCCTCTCTGACTCCCCGGTCACTGGTCCCTCTCTGACTCCCCGATCACTGGTCCCTCTCTGACTCCCCGATCACTGGTCCCTCTCTGACTCCCCGATCACTGGTCCCTCTCTGACTCCCCGGTCACTGGTCCCTCTCTGACTCCCCGATCACTGGTCCCTCTCTGACTCCCCGATCACTGGTCCCTCTCTGACTCCCCGGTCACTGGTCCCTCTCTGACTCCCCGATCACTGGTCCCTCTCTGACTCCCCGATCACTGGTCCCTCTCTGACTCCCCGATCACTGGTCCCTCTCTGACTCCCCGATCAGTGGTCCCTCTCTGACTCCCCGGTCACTGGTCCCTCTCTGACCCCCCGATCACTGGTCCCTCTCTGACTCCCCGATCACTGGGGCCCACCTGCGCGAGGGCGGTGCGGATGGGCGGAGGGCATGTCAGTCGGTCCTTTTATTCTCGTTTTCCGATTTCGTTAATCGTCTATCAGATGTTGACACAAACACATAAATGTGCGTGCGTGCGTGCGTGCGTGCGTGCGTCTGTATGTGTTTATGTGTGTATGTGTGTGTGTGTGGGTGTGTGTGTGCGTGCGTGTGACAGTGAGTGTGTGTGCGCGCGCCTTGTATTCCCTATCTATTTTTTTTAGATGATAATAAATTTAAGATATCACTGTATACTACAAGAATAAAAATACATAAAACTACATTACATAAATAAAATTGCTGACGCTTGGACTCAAGAACACACCTGATGATGACTTGACTAATTCATTCTCATATAATTCCTGTTTTACTTGTTTTCTCTGTAATCTTACTAACTCTTGGGAGTTGAATCTATATTAAAACATAGTATCCGTATTGTATGCATACATACATACATCCATACATCCATCCATCCATGAATAATAAATAAATAAATAAATAAACACACACACACACACTCATACACACACACACACACACACACACACACACACACACACACACATACTCACACACACACACACTCTCACACACACACACACACACACTCACACACACACACTGCATAACTCACTTGCATGAGCCGTCATGCGGGAAAAAGCGAATTTTCTTTTTAATTCAAGTGAACGAAACTGTGTCAAGGTCTTGATACAACGACCAATCATTTAGGGAGCGAAAAGAAGAGAAGCAGGAGAATAACAAGGGAAATAGTAAAATATTGGAGGAAAAGGAGGAGGATTAGAATTAGGAATATGAGTAGGAGGAGAGAAGTAGAGGGAAATAAAGGCAGGACATAAACCTAAAACCGACAAAGAGGGAAGGACAGCTCAATCTCACCCCGCCCGTGGGCCGCCCCGCCCCCCTCCTCCCAGCCCCGGTCCCTGGTCCTCCCTGGGGAGTACCCGGCGCCCCAGCCTTCGGGCACCAGCGTCTTTTCAGCCCCGATGTCTCTTCCTGCGACAGAGAAAAATGGTCTATGACGCTAGCTCTCGCGGGCGTCTGCTCTCTTTCCGCCGTTATTTTCAAGCGCCCATGACTGCGAAGCATGAGCGGCAACCGCAACTGCGGTCGCTTTCAGGAGCGAAGCGCTTCCCGCCGGCAACAGTCTGTTCTGCCAGTTTCCTCCTACTGTGGGCGAGGTTCCTTGCGGTCACCAGCCGTCTTCTATCGCCGGGAAGGAGCGCCTCGCCGTACCCTGCGTCGTGCCCAGAAAGTCGCCTTGCGAGACATCTTCAATCACCATGATTGCATCGCTTCTCTTTGTTGTCATCGGGGAAAATTGGCCCTGTGTCCAGCACACTTGGCGGCGTCCCTGTCTCGCTTCGTGTGCGCTGAGCTTCGAGGAAGAAGAACCGCATATCACGGTCTGATGTGCATTCCAGAGGCTTGTAATACCCTCTCTCTTCTTGGGGCGGCGCGCTGACGTCTCCGATCCTTTAGGCGCGCGAGAGGACTTCATTCCGACTTGATTTATCCAAATCATGACTTCCGTACAATGACCAGGACTAGGTCACGTTCACAGCTACATTAATATCTCTCTTCGCTTTTCTCGCTGCAAACCCATTCATCTTATACATGTTTTAAGCGTCAGCACATCCGCGGTATTTTATTTTAGGATTCAGTTCTCCTTTCGTGGTATGTACTTTTCCGTCGACACATACATTACGTTTATATAGTAAAAGGTACTTATAGTTTTCCCTTTTTGGTCTCTACCGTCTCAGAATTTTCCTTCTCCCTCTACCTACCTTCCCTTCTTCTTCTCCCTCTTTTGGCCTCTCTCTGTCTTCCCTTCTCCCTCTCCCTTTATTGGCCTCTCTCTCTGTCTTTCCTATTCTTTTTCCCTCTGTTGGCATCTCTCCGTCTTCCTTTCTCCCTCTTTTCTTTTACTGGCCTCTCTCTTTCCTTCTCCTTATCGCTTCGTTGGCCTCTCTCTGTCTTCCCTCTTCCATTCCTTTTCATCACTATATCTATCTCCTTTTATCTCTTGTTTTCCCTCATCTCTATGCCCCCTATTCTTCTTTCTTCTTCTTCTCTCTCTCTCTCTCTCTCTCTCTCTCTCTCTCTCTCTCTCTCTCTCTCTCTCTCTCTCTCTCTCTCTCTCTCTCTCTCTCTCTCTCTCTCTCTCTTGCTATCTCCCCTCCCTCTCTCTCTCCTTTCTTTCTCTCTCACTTCCTTCCCTCTCTCTCCCTTCCTTCCATCTCCCTCTCCCTTTCTCCTTTTCTTTCTCTTGTTATTTCCTCCTTTCTCCCCCACCCCCCTCTCTACTTCTCTCTCTTTCCCTCACTCCCCCTCTCCCTGCCTCTCCTTGCCTCTCTCTCCCCCTCTCTCCCTCTCCCTGCCTCTCTCTCCCCCTCCCTCCCTCTCTCTCTCTATCTCTCCCTCTCTCCATCCATCTCTCCCTCTCTCCATCCATCTCTCCCTCTGTCTTTCCCTTTCCTCTCTGTCTCTCTCTTCTTCCCTCCTTCCTTCCCTCCCTCCTTCCCTCCTTCTCTCCTTCTACCTTCTATCTGTCAATCTTGGGCTACCCTCCGTCCATTCAGCTTTATTTCTTCGCACGGATTAAGTGTGAGAAGCAATAATAGCTGCTTTTAAGGCTAACGAGCTAGTGATGCTATAAGCTGTTGTTGATAGAGGCTATTGTGTCAGTGATTTATGTGCTTCAGTGGGGGAGAGGCAGCGGTAATTCTTTTAATAAATGAAGCTGAAAATTTATGCTAGCTTGTTCGTCTTGCAGCTGCAGCGCTAGTAACTGCTGTGTTATGAGGAGCAATAGCAGTGTTTGGGCATTTTTCATTCTGCAATAAAAAGTTAATCAGCTAAAACACCGGTAATGACGGATTCAGAAGAGTACGTGGGTCATGAAGGAGGAAAAAAAAAAGTGATAGAGGACGTTGACGAGAATATGAACAAGATAGTAAATGTAAAATAGAGAAAAATAAAGAAATAACTAAGTAAAACGTATGAAATGCAGCAGCGCGGGTTAAGTAAAAACAAAGTCATTGCAATTTGG
This sequence comes from Penaeus chinensis, assembly GCF_019202785.1. Taxonomy (NCBI): domain Eukaryota; kingdom Metazoa; phylum Arthropoda; class Malacostraca; order Decapoda; family Penaeidae; genus Penaeus; species Penaeus chinensis. Next base: position 32,828,998 of record NC_061849.1, on the reverse strand, counting down.
CACAAGGGTGAAGCTCATTCAGCGAGGGAGCAGAGAGAGAGAGAGAGAGAGAGAGAGAGAGAGAGAGAGAGAGAGAGAGAGAGAGAGAGAGAGAGAGAGAGAGAGAGAGAGAGCGAGAGAGAGAGCGAGAGAGAGAGCGAGAGAGAGAGCGAGAGAGAGAGCGAGAGTGAGAGTGAGAGTGAGAGCGAGAGCGAGAGAGAGAGAGAGAGAGAGAGAGAGAGAGAGAGATAGATAGATAGATAGATAGAGAGAGAGAGATAGATAGATAGAGAGAGAGAGAGAGAGACACAGAGAGAGAGAGAGAGAGAGAGAGAGAGAGAGAGAGAGAGAGAGAGAGAGAGAGAGAGAGAGAGAGAGAGAGAGAGAGAGAGAGAGAGCGAAAGAGAGAGAGCGAGAGTGAGAGCGAGAGTAAGAGTGAGAGTGAGAGTGAGAGGGAGAGAGAGATAGATAGATAGAGAGAGAGAGAGAGAGAGAGGGGGGGGAGGAGAGAGAGAGAGAGAGAGAGAGAGAGAGAGAGAGAGAGAGAGAGAGAGAGAGAGAGAGAGAGAGAGAGAGAGAGAGAGAGAGAGAGAGAGAGAGAGAGAGAGAGATAAAGAGAGAGAGAGATAAAGAGAGAGAGAGATAAAGAGAGAGAGAGATAAGAGAGAGGAGAGAGAGAGAGAGAGAGAGAGAGAGAGAGAGAGAGAGAGAGAGAGAGAGAGAGAGAGAGAGAGAGAGAGAGAGAGCGAAAGAGAGAGAGCGAGAGTGAGAGTGAGAGTGAGAGTGAGAGCGAGAGCGAGAGAGAGGAGATAGATAGATAGAGAGAGAGAGAGAGAGAGAGAGAGAGAGAGAGAGAGAGAGAGAGAGAGAGAGAGGGAGGGAGAGAGAGAGAGAGAGAGAGAGAGAGAGAGAGAGAGAGAGAGAGAGAGAGAGAGAGAGAGGAGAGAGAGAGAGGAGAGAGAGAGAGAGAGAGAGAGAGAGAGAGAGAGAGAGAGAGAGAGAGAGAGTGAGAGATAGAGTGATAGAGAGAGAGATAGAGAGAGAGAGAGAGAGAGAAAGAGAAAGAGAAAGAGCAAGAGAGAGAGAGAGAGAGAGAGAGAGAAACAGCCAGATAGGTAGATAACATACAGATAGACAGATAGATAGAAGGAAATGGAGTGAGAAAGAGAGAGAGAGATAAAGTAAGATAAGAGATCCTAACGACGGGCAGTGCACATAATCCGTTAAGCGATCCATCGATAGCTCTCAATTAACCGAAGCGCTAATTGCTCGGTGTCTGGGGCGAACCTCACGATAACCCCACCCCCGCTAACCCCCTCCACTTCGCCCCCATCCCCTCCCTTCACCCTTACTATCTTCACTTCGCCCCCACACCCATTCCACTCATACCCACCCCCACCCCCTTCCTATCACCATTACCATCACCCCCCCCCCCCCTTACGCTGATCGCGATACTTCTTTCTCTCTCTTCTCTTCTCTTCTCTCCTCTCTTCTCCTCTTCTCTCTTCCCCTCCCCCTCTCCCTCTCCTTCTCCTCTCTCCTCTCTCCTCTCCCCTCTCCCTCTCCCTCTCCTCTCCCCCTCTCTCTCCACTCCCTCTCTCCACCTATTGAGTACCCCCCCTCCCCCCCGTTCAGCACAATAGGTGAGGAGATCAGGAGACAGCCAGAGGGAACGAGGGAGGGAGGGGGGAGGGGGGAGGAGGTTGGACCGCGGCACCCGATCCGATTGAAAAGTCAGCCCCGGCCCCGCGCACGACTTGGCTCTCATTCTCGGCCAATCCGCAGGCATTATCGCCCTAATAAAAACATCGATCTATTTATTGCATGTTGGGGAGCCGCGAGTCGCTTGGGTGGGAACAACAAACGAGCGGGAGGTTGGGGGAGGGAGGGAGGGGGGGGTGAAGTGGGAGGGAGGGGGTGTAGTGGGAGGGAGGGGTTGAAGTGGGAGGGAGGGGGTGAAGTGAGGGAGGGGGTGAAGTGAGGGAGAGTGGGTAGGGGTAGGGTAGGGGGGAGGGGGAAAGGAGGGGATTGAAAGGGGGTATGAGGTAGGGGTAGGGGGGGGAAGGAAGGGGAAATGGGATTGAGAGCGGGCAGGGTGGGGGGTGGGGAGGAAGGACCAGAGAGGGAAGGGGAAGAGGGGGGGGGGATGGAGTGGAGTGAGAGTAGGAGAGGGGGTAGGGGGGGTAGGGGGGGAAATGTCCCTAAATTCGAACGAGTGAGAATGCCGAGCGTCTGGCGTGTAATTTCTGTCTGTAATGTCACGTCACTTCAGAATTTTCCGTGGAATTCGTTTATCATAGAGAGAAAAAAGGGAAAAAAAATAACGATGTATGAAGATAAAATACATGAAGAGTGGAAAATGGGGGGAAATGAACAATATGAAAAATAACGTCATTTTAGAAAAACAAAATTGAATTCGCTTATCATAAGGGAAAAAAAGGGGAAAAAATGGGGAAAATACAACGATTTATAAGGATAACAACACAAGAAGAGTGGAAAATGAGGGAAAGGAACAATGTATAAAAAAAATAATTTACAAAAGCACAGACATATTCACACACAAACCCAAAATAAATCTACAGCTTAAGGCATAACAACAACAACAACAGCAATAACGATAACAATAACAACAGCAACACCACCACCAACAACAATAATAACAATAACAACAACAGTAACATCAACAAGAATAATAACAATAGAATTAATAACAACAAAAATAACAACAACAACAACAACACGAACCAACAACAATAATAACAATAACAACAACAGCAACACCAACAATAACAACAACAGCAACACCAACAATAACAACAACAGCAACACCAACAATAATAACAACAAAAATAACAATAACAACAACAGCAACACCAACAATAACAACAACAGCAACACCATCAACAATAACAATAAGAACAACACCACCACCAACAATAACATCACCACCACCAACAATAATAACACCACCACCACCAACAATAACAACACCACCACCAATGACAATAACAACAATAACAATAGCAACACCACCACCAACAACAATAACAATAACAACAGCAGCACCACCACCACCAATAACAACAATAATAACAACAGCAACACCACCACCAACAACAACAACAAGAACAATAATAACAACAACAACAGCACCACCAACAAGAACAACAATAACAACAGCAACACCACCACCAACAATAACACCACCACCACCAACAACAAGAACAACAATAACACCACCACCACCACCACCACCAAGGACAACCTGCCTCCGCCAACCGAGCACCGAATGAGACGTCAAAGCATATCCCCCTAAATCAAGATTAATAACGAAATAACGACATCACAACAAGACGAGTCAGTCCATCACATCGAGGAAGAACAAGGCTTTCGCCACCAAATTCTTGACAATTTACGATCGCATTTCCATCAGTAATGGAAGACCACGGGACAGGGCGATAAGGGAAATCATAGGGGCCTCGCGATAACAGTACACGTCTAGGCCACTAGGAGAGACGGAGAAAACATCTGCGTTATCTGTAAACTCTATTTTGACGCATCGGCCGAACGTGTCAAAGGGCCCCCTCGGCTTTGCGGGGCGTGGAGGCTGCCCGGGTATGCTGCTAAGTCGTAATGCTTAATAGAAGTGTCTAATTTCATGTGATAAATATGCTGCAAATGGATTGGTCATGAGAAATGTGTTTGATTATGGTCGTTTATGAGGTGTGGGTATGTTGCGAGATCGTGTCCTATTGTCGGGGTGAGGGGAGGGGAAGGGAGGGGGAGAGTGGAGAGGGGAAGGGGAGGGGGAAGGGGAGAGGGGCGGGGGAGGGGAGAGTGGAGAGGGGAAGGGGAGGGGGGCGGGGGGAGGGGGAGAGTGGAGAGGGGAAGGGGAGAGGGAGAGGGGAGGCGCTAATAGAGTTATAAGCGAGTACGTCTACAGTATACTCTATACACAAAGCATGTTGAGGACAAGAGTGTGAAGATGTAAGTGAAAGAGTGTGCGTCTGTGCGTCTGTGCGCGTGTGTTGCTGGGGCATACGCAAAGAGAGCAATAATAACGCTAACCAAAAGCGAACAGCATGCCAGAATGAACAAGAACGTGGAGAACACACACTGATATAATAAACGTGAGAAAATACCCCATCCCCGAGTAACCAAATAACCACGAAGAAAAAAAAAAAAAACGAAAAAAATAGATATGAAAAACAAACAAACAAACAAACACATATTCAACAAAACATCGAAAAAAAAACGAAAAAATATAAAAGTCGCCCCAAGCTCGAAACAAGCAAAAGGAACGCACAGGGAACGCCCGAACAAAAGACTGTGCTTTGAGAAACGAGAACGCATTGGAGATATGCGAATGAGCGAACGTGTGGCGATTGTGCGAGCGTGCGGATGGGAGGATGGGGGGAGGGGGGGAAGAGGGAAGGAGGGAAGGGGAAAAGGGGAAGGGATGGAGAGGGGGGGAGGGGGTTGGAGGAGAAAGGTGGTGGGGGAAGAGGAGAGGGGGGAAGGGGGTTGGGGAAGGGAGGGGGAGGAGGAGAAGGGGGTTGGGGAAGGGAAGGGGAGGGGGGGAGGGGTTGGCAAGATTGTAGGTATTACCGCCACAGATTCCTGACCCTGCCTCCGGCCGCCGAGCTTAACCCTTGACCTTAGCCCCACCTTTGCCATGGGTATTTGTGTGTGTGTTTGTGTACGTGTTTGTGTGTGTTTGTGTACTTCCTTGGTTGGTTAGTTGGAGAGAAAGAAGGAGGGATGGAGGGAGGGAAAGAGAGAGAGAGAGAGAGAGAGAGAGAGAGAGAGAGAGAGAGAGAGAGAGAGAGAGAGAGAGAGAGAGAGAGAGAGAGAGAGAGAGAGAGAGAGAGAGAGAGAGAGGGGAGAATACGCGTGTGTTTCGTACAGACACGATGTATGCAGTAAACACACAGACGCATTAACACGGACACACACACTTACAAATAAACAGACTAACAAACAGATACACAGATACGAGTCTATACACACAAACACACACAGCTGAGAACACACACAAAGAGACACCAACTTACTTCCCTGCACAGAACTTCTCTCCTTTTCATCACCGGGAACAAAATCGACTTCACTAATAAAATAAAAATAAATCGCACGCAGGAGTAAATTCCAGCCACCTGCCCTTGAAAAAAATCCGCATTAATGAGAAACGGTGGAAAACCCGGACACCTGACAGCCATGCACGGACGGAGGGTGTGGGGAGGGAGATGGGGGAAAGAAGAAAAGAAGGAAGAGAGACAGGGGGAGAGGGATGAAAAAGGGAGAGAGACAGAGGGAGAGAGGTAGGGGGATTTGGAAGAAGAAGGGAGAGAGACAGAGGGAGAGGGATGAAAAAGGGAGAGAGACAGGGAGAGAGATAGGAGAGGTAAGAAAAAGGGAGAGAGATAGAGGCTGAAGGGTAAAAAGGAGGAAGGATAAGGGAGAGCAATAGAGCGAGAGGGAACAAGAGAAGGA
>NC_061849.1:32816499-32818999 GCF_019202785.1 Penaeus chinensis | reverse complement strand
ATAAATAAAGACAAGGAAGCGCTCATCATGATGACAAGAACCAGCGCGGTAATCATATGCTTAACATTCTCTTAACAGTAATGAACTTAATACTACCTGTTTGTCTTACGATCGTATCACGTCCACCTTCGCGAAAATCCACGCGAATACACGTATGAATATGCATGTCCAGGGAACCTTGCGGTGTATTTTGTGGGTATTGTTTACCCGGTGATTTCAATGCCCGCCGCCACTCAAGTAGTGATCCGAACGGCCAGGCCTTGTTCTATATATTTTCTTTCTTGTTCTTTTTGTTCTTCGTCTTCTTCTTCTTATTATTATTATTATTATCATATTCCTTTTTCTTCTTTTTAATCTTCCTTTCTTCTTTTTTTCCCTTCTTTCTGTCTTCTACCTCTTTTTCTTTTTCTTTTTTTCTCTTTTTTTTTCCTTCTTCTTCTTCTTTCTCTTTTTCTTTTTTTTCTCCTTCCTCCTCTTCTTCTTCTTCATCTTCTTCTTCTTCTTCACCTTCTCCTCCTGCTTCTCCTTCCTCTCCCTCTCTCTCTTCTCCCTCTCCTCCTCCTCCTCCTCCCCCTCCTCCTCCTCCTCCTCCTCCTCCTCCTCCCCCTCTCCCCCTCTCCCCCTCTCCCCTCTCCCCCTCTCCCCCTCACCTCCTCCTCTTCCCCCTCCCCCCCTTCATATTTTCCTTCATAATCTTATGCTTATCATCCTCACCCTTATTCTACCGCTACATCCTTTATCGTCCTTTTGGATTCCCACTCGCGACAGTACACCCGCGTCATTTGCGATCCCTCCGCTAAACGTCTGTATGCAAATTCCGGTATCTAGTTACGTTGTTAAGACTAATATCTGGAGATGGGCGGGACGTCAGGATGCGTCGGCCGCTGATCGATTGCCTTGGGCCTAATGACTGTCATTTCGCTAGCGTGTCATTACGGGCTAAACATAGGGAGGCAAGCAAGGCAGAAGCGACTGAAGTGGCTGCTTTCGCTCGTAAGTCATCCGAAATGAGACTAACATTTTTATTATTGGATGGAGAAGCGATGCGGGAGAAAGGAGGAGGAGGAGGAGGAGGAGGAAGAAGAGGAGAAAAAAATAGTGGGGGGGTTTAATGCGAGAACAAGGTCAGAAAATATAGAAGTGAATAAAATATAAAATAAAAAAATAATAGTATCAAAAGTGATCAAATAATTAAAAAACAAACAGAGCTTAAATACGACTTTTCTAATGATATTTTCAATTGCATGAAATTATCTTTTACTCCAATTTAAACTTGCCAAATATTACAATGTCATTAATCATCTCAATATAATCTAATACTTCGGTGTGCCTATTAGATTAAACATGATGCATATTAACTGGACGAATTTGCATAACAGAACCTGCAACTTGCACGAAACACCACACGAGCTACAGGAACAGCAAATTATAATAATAAGCCACTTCTTTAATTTTATTTATTTATTTATCGCAAGGAATGAGTGCATGCAACAACTTCAATGCAAACATAAAATAACAGGCAGGCAGGCAGACAGACAGACACATACACACAGGTACATACACAAACACACACACATATCTATATCTATCTATCTATCTATCTATATCTATATCTATATATATATATTCTTTTAGTGTTCTGTCCTATGATATATCCTTTTTGGCATCCATTTTCTCCATGACCCTCTATTATTTGTTAATTCACTTAGCGTGCCCAGTCTTTACCACGGGACTGAGGGCCATTTGCTGAAAAGTCTGCTTTAAATGCAAGGAAAAGATCAGCCAGGGTGATTTTCCCGTTGTCCTCCCTGCCAGCCAAGGCTAAAGAGTCCTCTCTTCCGTTATTGGAACCCTGAAAGGTATTTTACTATATATATATATATATATATATATATATATATATACATACACATATATATGTATGTACACACACACACACACACACACACACACACACACACACACACACACACACACACACACACACATATATGGATACACACACACACACACAACTGCCGCCATGGTCCAGTGGCTAGAGCACTGGACTTCGACCCTCGCGGTCCCGAGTTCAATTCCCCGCCCCAGCAGTTGTAAAAATGAGAAGTCTAACGCAGGTGTCGTAGAGGAAGTCGCCGCCGCAAGTGGTAGCCCGCCGAACCGCGGTTGATTAGGAAGGGCATCCAATCAGGCAAGGACGGTACTGCCAAAATGACGTGAACAACGTCGTCGGAGGGCGCTGCGATGGTGGTCGATTCCTTGTTCATGGAGGCCACGTCCTGTCTCACCTATGTATACTTTATCGTAGCCGCTGCAAGGTATGCTGTACACCTGGCTAAGAGATCTGCTGTGGTCTGAGCTCTTTTCCTTTATGATATCTCCGATCTTCTTACCAGAATTGGTGGCTATCTTCATAGTGCGGCCCAACAGGTCCTCCAGGTGTTCTGGCAACTGCGAATGTGGGGTGATAATTCTGTGCTTGTTCTGTGTGGCTCTTGAT